>NC_134266.1:145845431-146123720 GCF_031893055.1 Leptodactylus fuscus
TGTTACATTGTGATGTCATCAAGTTCCGTGATGATGTCATATAGATACATTTCGATGTCATCGAGTTCCGTGATGATGTCATAGAGATACATTGTGAGGTCATCAAGTTCCGTGATGATGTCATAGAGATACATTGTGAGGTCATCGAGTTCCGTGATGATGTCATAGAGATACATTGTGATGTCATTGAGTTCCGTGATGATGTCATAGAGATACATTGTGAGGTCATCGAGCTCCGTGATGATGTCATAGAGATACATTGTGATGTCATTGAGTTCCGTGATGATGTCATAGAGATACATTGTGATGTCATCGAGTTTCGTGATTATGTCATAGAGATGCATTGTGAGGTCATCGACTTACATTGTGAGGTCATCGAGTTCCGTGATTATGTCTTACATTGTGATGTCATTGAGTTCCGTGATGATGTCATAGAGATACATTGTGATGTCATCGAGTTCCGTGATGATGTCATACATTGTGATGTCATTGAGTTCTGTGATGATGTCATAGAGATACATTGTGAGGTCATCGAGTTCCGTGTTGATGTCATAGACTTACATTGTGATGTCATCAAGTTCCGTGATGATGTCATAGAGATACATTGTGAGGTCATCGAGTTCCGTGATGATGTCATAGAGATACATTGTGATGTAATCGAGTTCCGTGATGATGTCATAGAGATACATTGTGAGGTCATCGAGCTCCGTGATGATGTCATAGAGATACATTGTGATGTCATCGAGTTCCGTGATGATGTCATAGAGATACATTGTGATGTCATCGAGTTTCGTGATTATGTCGTAGAGATGCATTGTGAGGTCATCGACTTACATTGTGAGGTCATCGAGTTCCGTGATTATGTCTTACATTGTGATGTCATTGAGTTCCGTGATGATGTCATAGAGATACATTGTGATGTCATCGAGTTCCGTGATGATGTCATACATTGTGATGTCATTGAGTTCTGTGATGATGTCATAGAGATACATTGTGAGGTCATCGAGTTCCGTGTTGATGTCATAGACTTACATTGTGATGTCATCGAGTTCCGTGATGATGTCATAGAGATACATTGTGAGGTCATCGAGTTCCGTGATGATGTCATAGACTTACATTGTGATGTCATCGAGTTCCGTGATGATGTCATAGAGATCCATTGTGAGGTCATCGAGTTCCGTAATGATGTCATAGAGATACATTATGATGTCATCGAGTTCCGTGATGATGTTATAGAGATACATTGTGAGGTCATCGAGTTCCGTGATGATGTCATAGAGATGCTTTGTGAGGTCATCGACTTACATTGTGAGGTCATCGAGTTCCGTGATGAAGTCATATAGATACATTGTAATATCATCGAGTTCCGTGATGATGTCATAGTGTTACATTGTGAGGTCATCAAGTTCCGTGATGATGTCATAGAGATACATTGTGATGTCATCGACTTCCGTGATGATGTCATAGAGATACATTTTGAGGTCATCGAGTTCCGTGATTATGTCATAGTGTTACATTGTGATGTCATCAAGTTCCGTGATGATGTCATATAGATACATTTCGATGTCATCGAGTTCCGTGATGATGTCATAGAGATACATTGTGAGGTCATCAAGTTCCGTGATGATGTCATAGAGATACATTGTGAGGTCATCGAGTTCCGTGATGATGTCATAGAGATACATTGTGATGTCATCGAGTTCCGTGATGATGTCATAGAGATACATTGTGAGGTCATCGAGCTCCGTGATGATGTCATAGAGATACATTGTGATGTCATCGAGTTCCGTGATGATGTCATAGAGATACATTGTGATGTCATCGAGTTTCGTGATTATGTCATAGAGATGCATTGTGAGGTCATCGACTTACATTGTGAGGTCATCGAGTTCCGTGATTATGTCTTACATTGTGATGTCATTGAGTTCCGTGATGATGTCATAGAGATACATTGTGATGTCATCGAGTTCCGTGATGATGTCATACATTGTGATGTCATTGAGTTCTGTGATGATGTCATAGAGATACATTGTGAGGTCATCGAGTTCCGTGTTGATGTCATAGACTTACATTGTGATGTCATCAAGTTCCGTGATGATGTCATAGAGATACATTGTGAGGTCATCGAGTTCCGTGATGATGTCATAGTGTTAAATTGTGAGGTCATCAAGTTCCGTGATGATGTCATAGAGATACATTGTGATGTCATCGAGTTCCGGGATGATGTCATAGAGATGCTTTGTAAGGTCATCGAGTTCCGTGATGATGTCATAGTGTTACATTGTGAGGTCATCAAGTTCCGTGATAATGTCATAGAGATACATTGTGATGTCATCGAGTTCCGTGATGATGTCATGGAGATGCTTTGTGAGGTCATCGACTTACATTGTGAGGTCATCGAGTTCCGTGATGATGTCATAGACTTACATTGTGATGTCATCGAGTTCCGTGATGATGTCATAGAGATACATTGTGAGGTCATCGAGTTCCGTGATGATGTCATAGACTTACATTGTGATTTCATCCAGTTCCGTGATGATGTCATAGAGATACATTGTGAAGTCATCGAGTTCCGTGATGATGTCATAGTGTTACATTGTAAGGTCATCAAGTTCCGTGATGATGTCATAGACATACATTGTGATGTCATCGAGTTCCATGATGATGTTATAGAGATGCTTTGTGAGGTCATCGACTTACATTGTGAGGTCATCGAGTTCCGTGATGATGTCATAGAGATACATTGTGAGGTCATCGAGTTCCGTGATGATGTCATAGAGATACATTGTGAGGTTATCGAGTTCCGTGATGATGTCATAGAGATACATTGTGAGGTCATCGAGTTCCGTGATGATGTCATAGAGATACATTGTGAGGTCATCGAGTTCCGTGATGATGTCATAGACTTACATTGTGATGTCATCCAGTTCCGTGATGATGTCATAGAGATCCATTGTGAGGTCATTGAGTTCCGTGATGATGTCATAGTGTTACATTGTGAGGTCATCGAGTTCCGTGATGTAATAGAGATACATTGTGATGTCATTAAGTTCTGTGATGATGTCATAGAGATGCTTTGTGAGGTCATCGACTTACATTGTGAGGTCATCGAGTTCCGTGATGATGTCATAGTGTTACATTGTGAGGTCATCAAGTTCCCTGATGATGTCATAGAGATACATTGTGATGTCATCGAGTTCCGTGATGATCTCATAGAGATACATTGTGATGTCATCGAGTTCCGTGATGATGTCATAGAGATACATTGTGAGGTCATCGAGTTCCGTGATGATGTCATAGTGTTACATTGTGATGTCATCACGTTCCGTGATGATGTCATAAAGATACATTTTGATGTCATCGAGTTCCGTGATGATGTCATAGAGATACATTGTGAGGTCATCGAGTTCCGTGATGACGTCATAGACTTACATTGTGATGTCATCGAGTTCCGTGATGATGTCATAGAGATACATTGTGAGGTCATCGAGTTCCGTGATGATGTCATAGTGTTACATTGTGACGTCATCAAGTTCCGTGATGATGTCATAGAGATGCATTGTGAGGTCATCGACTTACATTGTGAGGTCATCGAGTTCCGTGATGATGTCATACATTGTGATGTCATTGAGTTCCGTGATGATGTCATAGAGATACATTGTGATGTCATCGAGTTCCGTGATGATGTCATAGAGATACATTGTGATGTTATTGAGTTCTGTGATGATGTCATAGAGATACATTGTGATGTCATCGAGTTCCGTGATGATGTCATAGAGATACATTGTGAGGTCATCGAGTTCCGTGATGATGTCATAGACTTACATTGTGATGTCATCGAGTTCCGTGATGATGTCATAGAGATCCATTGTGAGGTCATCGAGTTCCGTGATGATGTCATAGAGATACATTATGATGTCATCGAGTTCCGTGATGATGTTATAGAGATACATTGTGAGGTCATCGAGTTCCGTGATGATGTCATAGAGATGCTTTGTGAGGTCATCGACTTACATTGTGAGGTTATCGAGTTCCGTGATCATGTCATATAGATACATTGTGATGTCATCGAGTTCCGTGATGATGTCATAGTGTTACATTGTGAGGTCATCAAGTTCCGTGATGATGTCATAGAGATTCATTGTGATGTCATCGAGTTCCGTGATGATCTCATAGAGATACATTGTGATGTCATTGAGTTCCGTGATGATGTCATAGAGATACATTGTGAGGTCATCGAGTTCCGTGATGATGTCATAGTGTTACATTGTGAGGTCATCGAGTTCCGTGATGATGTGATAGAGTTACATTGTGAGGTCATCGAGTTCCGTGATGATGTCATAGAGATACATTGTGAGGTCATCGAGTTCCGTGATGATGTCATAGACTTACATTGAGATGTCATCGAGTTCCGTGATGATGTCATAGAGATACATTGCGAGGTCATCGAGTTCCGTGATGATGTCATAGTGTTACATTGTGACGTCATCAAGTTCCGTGATGATGTCATAGAGATGCATTGTGAGGTCATCGACTTACATTGTGAGGTCATCGAGTTCTGTGATGATGTCATAGATACATTGTGATGTCATTGAGTTCCGTGATGATGTCATAGAGATACATTGTGAGGTCATCGAGTTCCGTGATGATGTCATAGACTTACGTTTTAATGTCATCGAGTTCCGTGATGATGTCATAGAGATACATTGTGAGGTCATCGAGTTCCGTGATGATGTCATGGAGATGCTTTGTGAGGTCATCGACTTACATTGTGAGGTCATCGAGTTCCGTGATGATGTCATAGACTTACATTGTGATGTCATCGAGTTCCGTGATGATGTCATAGAGATGCTTTGTGAGGTCATCGAGTTCCGTGATGATGTCATAGTGTTACATTGTGAGGTCATCAAGTTCCGTGATGATGTCATAGAGATTCATTGTGATGTCATCGAGTTCCGTGATGATGTCATGGAGATGCTTTGTGAGGTCATCGACTTACATTGTGAGGTCATCGAGTTCCGTGATGATGTCATAGACTTACATTGTGATGTCATCGAGTTCCGTGATGATGTCATAGAGATACATTGTGAGGTCATCGAGTTCCGTGATGATGTCATAGACTTACATTGTGATTTCATCCAGTTCCGTGATGATGTCATAGAGATACATTGTGAAGTCATCGAGTTCCGTGATGATGTCATAGTGTTACATTGTGAGGTCATCAAGTTCCGTGATGATGTCATAGACATACATTGTGATGTCATAGTGTTACATTGTAAGGTCATCAAGTTCCGTGATGATGTCATAGACATACATTGTGATGTCATCGACTTACATTGTGATGTCATCGAGTTCCGTGATGATGTCATAGAGATACATTGTGAGGTCATCGAGTTCCGTGATGATGTCATAGACTTACATTGTGATTTCATCCAGTTCCGTGATGATGTCATAGAGATACATTGTGATGTCATCGAGTTCCGTGATGATGTCATAGAGATACATTGTGATGTCATCGAGTTTCGTGATGATGTCATAGAGATGCATTGTGAGGTCATCGACTTTCATTGTGATGTCATCGAGTTCCGTGATGATGTCATAGAGTTACATTGTGAGGTCATCGAGTTCTGTGATGATGTCATAGAGATACATTGTGAGGTCATCGAGTTCCGTGATGATGTCATAGAGATACATTGTGATGTCATCGAGTTCCGTGATGATGTCATAGAGATACATTGTGAGGTCATCGAGTTCCGTGATGATGTCATAGACTTACATTGTGATGTCATCGAGTTCCGTGATGATGTCATAGAGATCCATTGTGAGGTCATCGAGTTCCGTAATGATGTCATAGAGATACATTATGATGTCATCGAGTTCCGTGATGATGTTATAGAGATACATTGTGAGGTCATCGAGTTCCGTGATGATGTCATAGAGATGCTTTGTGAGGTCATCGACTTACATTGTGAGGTCATCGAGTTCCGTGTTGAAGTCATATAGATACATTGTAATGTCATCGAGTTCCGTGATGATGTCATAGTGTTACATTGTGAGGTCATCAAGTTCCGTGATGATGTCATAGAGATACATTGTGATGTCATCGAGTTCCGTGATGATGTCATAGAGATACATTTTGAGGTCATCGAGTTCCGTGATTATGTCATAGTGTTACATTGTGATGTCATCAAGTTCCGTGATGATGTCATATAGATACATTTCGATGTCATCGAGTTCCGTGATGATGTCATAGAGATACATTGTGAGGTCATCAAGTTCCGTGATGATGTCATAGAGATACATTGTGAGGTCATCGAGTTCCGTGATGATGTCATAGAGATACATTGTGATGTCATTGAGTTCCGTGATGATGTCATAGAGATACATTGTGAGGTCATCGAGCTCCGTGATGATGTCATAGAGATACATTGTGATGTCATCGAGTTCCGTGATGATGTCATAGAGATACATTGTGATGTCATCGAGTTTCGTGATTATGTCATAGAGATGCATTGTGAGGTCATCGACTTACATTGTGAGGTCATCGAGTTCCGTGATTATGTCTTACATTGTGATGTCATTGAGTTCCGTGATGATGTCATAGAGATACATTGTGATGTCATCGAGTTCCGTGATGATGTCATACATTGTGATGTCATTGAGTTCTGTGATGATGTCATAGAGATACATTGTGAGGTCATCGAGTTCCGTGTTGATGTCATAGACTTACATTGTGATGTCATCAAGTTCCGTGATGATGTCATAGAGATACATTGTGAGGTCATCGAGTTCCGTGATGATGTCATAGTGTTAAATTGTGAGGTCATCAAGTTCCGTGATGATGTCATAGAGATACATTGTGATGTAATCGAGTTCCGTGATGATGTCATAGAGATACATTGTGAGGTCATCGAGCTCCGTGATGATGTCATAGAGATACATTGTGATGTCATCGAGTTCCGTGATGATGTCATAGAGATACATTGTGATGTCATCGAGTTTCGTGATTATGTCGTAGAGATGCATTGTGAGGTCATCGACTTACATTGTGAGGTCATCGAGTTCCGTGATTATGTCTTACATTGTGATGTCATTGAGTTCCGTGATGATGTCATAGAGATACATTGTGATGTCATCGAGTTCCGTGATGATGTCATACATTGTGATGTCATTGAGTTCTGTGATGATGTCATAGAGATACATTGTGAGGTCATCGAGTTCCGTGTTGATGTCATAGACTTACATTGTGATGTCATCGAGTTCCGTGATGATGTCATAGAGATACATTGTGAGGTCATCGAGTTCCGTGATGATGTCATAGACTTACATTGTGATGTCATCGAGTTCCGTGATGATGTCATAGAGATCCATTGTGAGGTCATCGAGTTCCGTAATGATGTCATAGAGATACATTATGATGTCATCGAGTTCCGTGATGATGTTATAGAGATACATTGTGAGGTCATCGAGTTCCGTGATGATGTCATAGAGATGCTTTGTGAGGTCATCGACTTACATTGTGAGGTCATCGAGTTCCGTGATGAAGTCATATAGATACATTGTAATGTGATCGAGTTCCGTGATGATGTCATAGTGTTACATTGTGAGGTCATCAAGTTCCGTGATGATGTCATAGAGATACATTGTGATGTCATCGAGTTCCGTGATGATGTCATAGAGATACATTTTGAGGTCATCGAGTTCCGTGATTATGTCATAGTGTTACATTGTGATGTCATCAAGTTCCGTGATGATGTCATATAGATACATTACGATGTCATCGAGTTCCGTGATGATGTCATAGAGATACATTGTGAGGTCATCAATTTCCGTGATGATGTCATAGAGATACATTGTGAGGTCATCGAGTTCCGTGATGATGTCATAGAGATACATTGTGATGTAATCGAGTTCCGTGATGATGTCATAGAGATACATTGTGAGGTCATCGAGCTCCGTGATGATGTCATAGAGATACATTGTGATGTCATCGAGTTCCGTGATGATGTCATAGAGATACATTGTGATGTCATCGAGTTTCGTGATTATGTCATAGAGATGCATTGTGAGGTCATCGACTTACATTGTGAGGTCATCGAGTTCCGTGATTATGTCTTACATTGTGATGTCATTGAGTTCCGTGATGATGTCATAGAGATACATTGTGATGTCATCGAGTTCCGTGATGATGTCATACATTGTGATGTCATTGAGTTCTGTGATGATGTCATAGAGATACATTGTGAGGTCATCGAGTTCCGTGTTGATGTCATAGACTTACATTGTGATGTCATCGAGTTCCGTGATGATGTCATAGAGATACATTGTGAGGTCATCGAGTTCCGTGATGATGTCATAGACTTACATTGTGATGTCATCGAGTTCCGTGATGATGTCATAGAGATCCATTGTGAGGTCATCGAGTTCCGTAATGATGTCATAGAGATACATTATGATGTCATCGAGTTCCGTGATGATGTTATAGAGATACATTGTGAGGTCATCGAGTTCCGTGATGATGTCATAGAGATGCTTTGTGAGGTCATCGACTTACATTGTGAGGTCATCGAGTTCCGTGATGAAGTCATATAGATACATTGTAATATCATCGAGTTCCGTGATGATGTCATAGTGTTACATTGTGAGGTCATCAAGTTCCGTGATGATGTCATAGAGATACATTGTGATGTCATCGACTTCCGTGATGATGTCATAGAGATACATTTTGAGGTCATCGAGTTCCGTGATTATGTCATAGTGTTACATTGTGATGTCATCAAGTTCCGTGATGATGTCATATAGATACATTTCGATGTCATCGAGTTCCGTGATGATGTCATAGAGATACATTGTGAGGTCATCAAGTTCCGTGATGATGTCATAGAGATACATTGTGAGGTCATCGAGTTCCGTGATGATGTCATAGAGATACATTGTGATGTCATCGAGTTCCGTGATGATGTCATAGAGATACATTGTGAGGTCATCGAGCTCCGTGATGATGTCATAGAGATACATTGTGATGTCATCGAGTTCCGTGATGATGTCATAGAGATACATTGTGATGTCATCGAGTTTCGTGATTATGTCATAGAGATGCATTGTGAGGTCATCGACTTACATTGTGAGGTCATCGAGTTCCGTGATTATGTCTTACATTGTGATGTCATTGAGTTCCGTGATGATGTCATAGAGATACATTGTGATGTCATCGAGTTCCGTGATGATGTCATACATTGTGATGTCATTGAGTTCTGTGATGATGTCATAGAGATACATTGTGAGGTCATCGAGTTCCGTGTTGATGTCATAGACTTACATTGTGATGTCATCAAGTTCCGTGATGATGTCATAGAGATACATTGTGAGGTCATCGAGTTCCGTGATGATGTCATAGTGTTAAATTGTGAGGTCATCAAGTTCCGTGATGATGTCATAGAGATACATTGTGATGTCATCGAGTTCCGGGATGATGTCATAGAGATGCTTTGTAAGGTCATCGAGTTCCGTGATGATGTCATAGTGTTACATTGTGAGGTCATCAAGTTCCGTGATAATGTCATAGAGATACATTGTGATGTCATCGAGTTCCGTGATGATGTCATGGAGATGCTTTGTGAGGTCATCGACTTACATTGTGAGGTCATCGAGTTCCGTGATGATGTCATAGACTTACATTGTGATGTCATCGAGTTCCGTGATGATGTCATAGAGATACATTGTGAGGTCATCGAGTTCCGTGATGATGTCATAGACTTACATTGTGATTTCATCCAGTTCCGTGATGATGTCATAGAGATACATTGTGAAGTCATCGAGTTCCGTGATGATGTCATAGTGTTACATTGTAAGGTCATCAAGTTCCGTGATGATGTCATAGACATACATTGTGATGTCATCGAGTTCCATGATGATGTTATAGAGATGCTTTGTGAGGTCATCGACTTACATTGTGAGGTCATCGAGTTCCGTGATGATGTCATAGAGATACATTGTGAGGTCATCGAGTTCCGTGATGATGTCATAGAGATACATTGTGAGGTTATCGAGTTCCGTGATGATGTCATAGAGATACATTGTGAGGTCATCGAGTTCCGTGATGATGTCATAGAGATACATTGTGAGGTCATCGAGTTCCGTGATGATGTCATAGACTTACATTGTGATGTCATCCAGTTCCGTGATGATGTCATAGAGATCCATTGTGAGGTCATTGAGTTCCGTGATGATGTCATAGTGTTACATTGTGAGGTCATCGAGTTCCGTGATGTAATAGAGATACATTGTGATGTCATTAAGTTCCGTGATGATGTCATAGAGATGCTTTGTGAGGTCATCGACTTACATTGTGAGGTCATCGAGTTCCGTGATGATGTCATAGTGTTACATTGTGAGGTCATCAAGTTCCCTGATGATGTCATAGAGATACATTGTGATGTCATCGAGTTCCGTGATGATCTCATAGAGATACATTGTGATGTCATCGAGTTCCGTGATGATGTCATAGAGATACATTGTGAGGTCATCGAGTTCCGTGATGATGTCATAGTGTTACATTGTGATGTCATCACGTTCCGTGATGATGTCATAAAGATACATTTTGATGTCATCGAGTTCCGTGATGATGTCATAGAGATACATTGTGAGGTCATCGAGTTCCGTGATGACGTCATAGACTTACATTGTGATGTCATCGAGTTCCGTGATGATGTCATAGAGATACATTGTGAGGTCATCGAGTTCCGTGATGATGTCATAGTGTTACATTGTGACGTCATCAAGTTCCGTGATGATGTCATAGAGATGCATTGTGAGGTCATCGACTTACATTGTGAGGTCATCGAGTTCCGTGATGATGTCATACATTGTGATGTCATTGAGTTCCGTGATGATGTCATAGAGATACATTGTGATGTCATCGAGTTCCGTGATGATGTCATAGAGATACATTGTGATGTTATTGAGTTCTGTGATGATGTCATAGAGATACATTGTGATGTCATCGAGTTCCGTGATGATGTCATAGAGATACATTGTGAGGTCATCGAGTTCCGTGATGATGTCATAGACTTACATTGTGATGTCATCGAGTTCCGTGATGATGTCATAGAGATCCATTGTGAGGTCATCGAGTTCCGTGATGATGTCATAGAGATACATTATGATGTCATCGAGTTCCGTGATGATGTTATAGAGATACATTGTGAGGTCATCGAGTTCCGTGATGATGTCATAGAGATGCTTTGTGAGGTCATCGACTTACATTGTGAGGTTATCGAGTTCCGTGATCATGTCATATAGATACATTGTGATGTCATCGAGTTCCGTGATGATGTCATAGTGTTACATTGTGAGGTCATCAAGTTCCGTGATGATGTCATAGAGATTCATTGTGATGTCATCGAGTTCCGTGATGATCTCATAGAGATACATTGTGATGTCATTGAGTTCCGTGATGATGTCATAGAGATACATTGTGAGGTCATCGAGTTCCGTGATGATGTCATAGTGTTACATTGTGAGGTCATCGAGTTCCGTGATGATGTGATAGAGTTACATTGTGAGGTCATCGAGTTCCGTGATGATGTCATAGAGATACATTGTGAGGTCATCGAGTTCCGTGATGATGTCATAGACTTACATTGAGATGTCATCGAGTTCCGTGATGATGTCATAGAGATACATTGCGAGGTCATCGAGTTCCGTGATGATGTCATAGTGTTACATTGTGACGTCATCAAGTTCCGTGATGATGTCATAGAGATGCATTGTGAGGTCATCGACTTACATTGTGAGGTCATCGAGTTCTGTGATGATGTCATAGATACATTGTGATGTCATTGAGTTCCGTGATGATGTCATAGAGATACATTGTGAGGTCATCGAGTTCCGTGATGATGTCATAGACTTACGTTTTAATGTCATCGAGTTCCGTGATGATGTCATAGAGATACATTGTGAGGTCATCGAGTTCCGTGATGATGTCATGGAGATGCTTTGTGAGGTCATCGACTTACATTGTGAGGTCATCGAGTTCCGTGATGATGTCATAGACTTACATTGTGATGTCATCGAGTTCCGTGATGATGTCATAGAGATGCTTTGTGAGGTCATCGAGTTCCGTGATGATGTCATAGTGTTACATTGTGAGGTCATCAAGTTCCGTGATGATGTCATAGAGATTCATTGTGATGTCATCGAGTTCCGTGATGATGTCATGGAGATGCTTTGTGAGGTCATCGACTTACATTGTGAGGTCATCGAGTTCCGTGATGATGTCATAGACTTACATTGTGATGTCATCGAGTTCCGTGATGATGTCATAGAGATACATTGTGAGGTCATCGAGTTCCGTGATGATGTCATAGACTTACATTGTGATTTCATCCAGTTCCGTGATGATGTCATAGAGATACATTGTGAAGTCATCGAGTTCCGTGATGATGTCATAGTGTTACATTGTGAGGTCATCAAGTTCCGTGATGATGTCATAGACATACATTGTGATGTCATAGTGTTACATTGTAAGGTCATCAAGTTCCGTGATGATGTCATAGACATACATTGTGATGTCATCGACTTACATTGTGATGTCATCGAGTTCCGTGATGATGTCATAGAGATACATTGTGAGGTCATCGAGTTCCGTGATGATGTCATAGACTTACATTGTGATTTCATCCAGTTCCGTGATGATGTCATAGAGATACATTGTGATGTCATCGAGTTCCGTGATGATGTCATAGAGATACATTGTGATGTCATCGAGTTTCGTGATGATGTCATAGAGATGCATTGTGAGGTCATCGACTTTCATTGTGATGTCATCGAGTTCCGTGATGATGTCATAGAGTTACATTGTGAGGTCATCGAGTTCTGTGATGATGTCATAGAGATACATTGTGAGGTCATCGAGTTCCGTGATGATGTCATAGAGATACATTGTGATGTCATCGAGTTCCGTGATGATGTCATAGAGATACATTGTGAGGTCATCGAGTTCCGTGATGATGTCATAGACTTACATTGTGATGTCATCGAGTTCCGTGATGATGTCATAGAGATCCATTGTGAGGTCATCGAGTTCCGTAATGATGTCATAGAGATACATTATGATGTCATCGAGTTCCGTGATGATGTTATAGAGATACATTGTGAGGTCATCGAGTTCCGTGATGATGTCATAGAGATGCTTTGTGAGGTCATCGACTTACATTGTGAGGTCATCGAGTTCCGTGTTGAAGTCATATAGATACATTGTAATGTCATCGAGTTCCGTGATGATGTCATAGTGTTACATTGTGAGGTCATCAAGTTCCGTGATGATGTCATAGAGATACATTGTGATGTCATCGAGTTCCGTGATGATGTCATAGAGATACATTTTGAGGTCATCGAGTTCCGTGATTATGTCATAGTGTTACATTGTGATGTCATCAAGTTCCGTGATGATGTCATATAGATACATTTCGATGTCATCGAGTTCCGTGATGATGTCATAGAGATACATTGTGAGGTCATCAAGTTCCGTGATGATGTCATAGAGATACATTGTGAGGTCATCGAGTTCCGTGATGATGTCATAGAGATACATTGTGATGTCATTGAGTTCCGTGATGATGTCATAGAGATACATTGTGAGGTCATCGAGCTCCGTGATGATGTCATAGAGATACATTGTGATGTCATCGAGTTCCGTGATGATGTCATAGAGATACATTGTGATGTCATCGAGTTTCGTGATTATGTCATAGAGATGCATTGTGAGGTCATCGACTTACATTGTGAGGTCATCGAGTTCCGTGATTATGTCTTACATTGTGATGTCATTGAGTTCCGTGATGATGTCATAGAGATACATTGTGATGTCATCGAGTTCCGTGATGATGTCATACATTGTGATGTCATTGAGTTCTGTGATGATGTCATAGAGATACATTGTGAGGTCATCGAGTTCCGTGTTGATGTCATAGACTTACATTGTGATGTCATCAAGTTCCGTGATGATGTCATAGAGATACATTGTGAGGTCATCGAGTTCCGTGATGATGTCATAGTGTTAAATTGTGAGGTCATCAAGTTCCGTGATGATGTCATAGAGATACATTGTGATGTAATCGAGTTCCGTGATGATGTCATAGAGATACATTGTGAGGTCATCGAGCTCCGTGATGATGTCATAGAGATACATTGTGATGTCATCGAGTTCCGTGATGATGTCATAGAGATACATTGTGATGTCATCGAGTTTCGTGATTATGTCGTAGAGATGCATTGTGAGGTCATCGACTTACATTGTGAGGTCATCGAGTTCCGTGATTATGTCTTACATTGTGATGTCATTGAGTTCCGTGATGATGTCATAGAGATACATTGTGATGTCATCGAGTTCCGTGATGATGTCATACATTGTGATGTCATTGAGTTCTGTGATGATGTCATAGAGATACATTGTGAGGTCATCGAGTTCCGTGTTGATGTCATAGACTTACATTGTGATGTCATCGAGTTCCGTGATGATGTCATAGAGATACATTGTGAGGTCATCGAGTTCCGTGATGATGTCATAGACTTACATTGTGATGTCATCGAGTTCCGTGATGATGTCATAGAGATCCATTGTGAGGTCATCGAGTTCCGTAATGATGTCATAGAGATACATTATGATGTCATCGAGTTCCGTGATGATGTTATAGAGATACATTGTGAGGTCATCGAGTTCCGTGATGATGTCATAGAGATGCTTTGTGAGGTCATCGACTTACATTGTGAGGTCATCGAGTTCCGTGATGAAGTCATATAGATACATTGTAATGTCATCGAGTTCCGTGATGATGTCATAGTGTTACATTGTGAGGTCATCAAGTTCCGTGATGATGTCATAGAGATACATTGTGATGTCATCGAGTTCCGTGATGATGTCATAGAGATACATTTTGAGGTCATCGAGTTCCGTGATTATGTCATAGTGTTACATTGTGATGTCATCAAGTTCCGTGATGATGTCATATAGATACATTACGATGTCATCGAGTTCCGTGATGATGTCATAGAGATACATTGTGAGGTCATCAATTTCCGTGATGATGTCATAGAGATACATTGTGAGGTCATCGAGTTCCGTGATGATGTCATAGAGATACATTGTGATGTAATCGAGTTCCGTGATGATGTCATAGAGATACATTGTGAGGTCATCGAGCTCCGTGATGATGTCATAGAGATACATTGTGATGTCATCGAGTTCCGTGATGATGTCATAGAGATACATTGTGATGTCATCGAGTTTCGTGATTATGTCATAGAGATGCATTGTGAGGTCATCGACTTACATTGTGAGGTCATCGAGTTCCGTGATTATGTCTTACATTGTGATGTCATTGAGTTCCGTGATGATGTCATAGAGATACATTGTGATGTCATCGAGTTCCGTGATGATGTCATACATTGTGATGTCATTGAGTTCTGTGATGATGTCATAGAGATACATTGTGAGGTCATCGAGTTCCGTGTTGATGTCATAGACTTACATTGTGATGTCATCGAGTTCCGTGATGATGTCATAGAGATACATTGTGAGGTCATCGAGTTCCGTGATGATGTCATAGACTTACATTGTGATGTCATCGAGTTCCGTGATGATGTCATAGAGATCCATTGTGAGGTCATCGAGTTCCGTAATGATGTCATAGAGATACATTATGATGTCATCGAGTTCCGTGATGATGTTATAGAGATACATTGTGAGGTCATCGAGTTCCGTGATGATGTCATAGAGATGCTTTGTGAGGTCATCGACTTACTTTGTGAGGTCATCGAGTTCCGTGATGAAGTCATATAGATACATTGTAATGTCATCGAGTTCCGTGATGATGTCATAGTGTTACATTGTGAGGTCATCAAGTTCCGTGATGATGTCATAGAGATACATTGTGATGTCATCGAGTTCCGTGATGATGTCATAGAGATACATTTTGAGGTCATCGAGTTCCGTGATTATGTCATAGTGTTACATTGTGATGTCATCAAGTTCCGTGATGATGTCATATAGATACATTTCGATGTCATCGAGTTCCGTGATGATGTCATAGAGATACATTGTGAGGTCATCAAGTTCCGTGATGATGTCATAGAGATACATTGTGAGGTCATCGAGTTCCGTGATGATGTCATAGAGATACATTGTGATGTCATCGAGTTCCGTGATGATGTCATAGAGATACATTGTGAGGTCATCGAGCTCCGTGATGATGTCATAGAGATACATTGTGATGTCATCGAGTTCCGTGATGATGTCATAGAGATACATTGTGATGTCATCGAGTTTCGTGATTATGTCATAGAGATGCATTGTGAGGTCATCGACTTACATTGTGAGGTCATCGAGTTCCGTGATTATGTCTTACATTGTGATGTCATTGAGTTCCGTGATGATGTCATAGAGATACATTGTGATGTCATCGAGTTCCGTGATGATGTCATACATTGTGATGTCATTGAGTTCTGTGATGATGTCATAGAGATACATTGTGAGGTCATCGAGTTCCGGGATGATGTCATAGAGATGCTTTGTGAGGTCATCGAGTTCCGTGATGATGTCATAGTGTTACATTGTGAGGTCATCAAGTTCCGTGATGATGTCATAGAGATACATTGTGATGTCATCGAGTTCCGTGATGATGTCATGGAGATGCTTTGTGAGGTCATCGACTTACATTGTGAGGTCATCGAGTTCCGTGATGATGTCATAGACTTACATTGTGATGTCATCGAGTTCCGTGATGATGTCATAGAGATACATTGTGAGGTCATCGAGTTCCGTGATGATGTCATAGACTTACATTGTGATTTCATCCAGTTCCGTGATGATGTCATAGAGATACATTGTGAAGTCATCGAGTTCCGTGATGATGTCATAGTGTTACATTGTAAGGTCATCAAGTTCCGTGATGATGTCATAGACATACATTGTGATGTCATCGAGTTCCGTGATGATGTCATAGAGATGCTTTGTGAGGTCATCGACTTACATTGTGAGGTCATCGAGTTCCGTGATGATGTCATAGAGATACATTGTGAGGTCATCGAGTTCCGTGATGATGTCATAGAGATACATTGTGAGGTTATCGAGTTCCGTGATGATGTCATAGAGATACATTGTGAGGTCATCGAGTTCCGTGATGATGTCATAGAGATACATTGTGAGGTCATCGAGTTCCGTGATGATGTCATAGACTTACATTGTGATGTCATCCAGTTCCGTGATGATGTCATAGAGATCCATTGTGAGGTCATTGAGTTCCGTGATGATGTCATAGTGTTACATTGTGAGGTCATCGAGTTCCGTGATGTAATAGAGATACATTGTGATGTCATTAAGTTCCGTGATGATGTCATAGAGATGCTTTGTGAGGTCATCGACTTACATTGTGAGGTCATCGAGTTCCGTGATGATGTCATAGTGTTACATTGTGAGGTCATCAAGTTCCCTGATGATGTCATAGAGATACATTGTGATGTCATCGAGTTCCGTGATGATCTCATAGAGATACATTGTGATGTCATCGAGTTCCGTGATGATGTCATAGTGTTACATTGTGATGTCATCACGTTCCGTGATGATGTCATAAAGATACATTTTGATGTCATCGAGTTCCGTGATGATGTCATAGAGATACATTGTGAGGTCATCGAGTTCCGTGATGACGTCATAGACTTACATTGTGATGTCATCGAGTTCCGTGATGATGTCATAGAGATACATTGTGAGGTCATCGAGTTCCGTGATGATGTCATAGTGTTACATTGTGACGTCATCAAGTTCCGTGATGATGTCATAGAGATGCATTGTGAGGTCATCGACTTACATTGTGAGGTCATCGAGTTCCGTGATGATGTCATACATTGTGATGTCATTGAGTTCCGTGATGATGTCATAGAGATACATTGTGATGTCATCGAGTTCCGTGATGATGTCATAGAGATACATTGTGATGTTATTGAGTTCTGTGATGATGTCATAGAGATACATTGTGATGTCATCGAGTTCCGTGATGATGTCATAGAGAAACATTGTGAGGTCATCGAGTTCCGTGATGATGTCATAGACTTACATTGTGATGTCATCGAGTTCCGTGATGATGTCATAGAGATCCATTGTGAGGTCATCGAGTTCCGTGATGATGTCATAGAGATACATTATGATGTCATCGAGTTCCGTGATGATGTTATAGAGATACATTGTGAGGTCATCGAGTTCCGTGATGATGTCATAGAGATGCTTTGTGAGGTCATCGACTTACATTGTGAGGTTATCGAGTTCCGTGATCATGTCATATAGATACATTGTGATGTCATCGAGTTCCGTGATGATGTCATAGTGTTACATTGTGAGGTCATCAAGTTCCGTGATGATGTCATAGAGATTCATTGTGATGTCATCGAGTTCCGTGATGATCTCATAGAGATACATTGTGATGTCATTGAGTTCCGTGATGATGTCATAGAGATACATTGTGAGGTCATCGAGTTCCGTGATGATGTCATAGTGTTACATTGTGAGGTCATCGAGTTCCGTGATGATGTCATAGAGTTACATTGTGAGGTCATCGAGTTCCGTGATGATGTCATAGAGATACATTGTGAGGTCATCGAGTTCCGTGATGATGTCATAGACTTACATTGAGATGTCATCGAGTTCCGTGATGATGTCATAGAGATACATTGCGAGGTCATCGAGTTCCGTGATGATGTCATAGTGTTACATTGTGACGTCATCAAGTTCCGTGATGATGTCATAGAGATGCATTGTGAGGTCATCGACTTACATTGTGAGGTCATCGAGTTCTGTGATGATGTCATAGATACATTGTGATGTCATTGAGTTCCGTGATGATGTCATAGAGATACATTGTGAGGTCATCGAGTTCCGTGATGATGTCATAGACTTACGTTTTAATGTCATCGAGTTCCGTGATGATGTCATAGAGATACATTGTGAGGTCATCGAGTTCCGTGATGATGTCATGGAGATGCTTTGTGAGGTCATCGACTTACATTGTGAGGTCATCGAGTTCCGTGATGATGTCATAGACTTACATTGTGATGTCATCGAGTTCCGTGATGATGTCATAGAGATGCTTTGTGAGGTCATCGAGTTCCGTGATGATGTCATAGTGTTACATTGTGAGGTCATCAAGTTCCGTGATGATGTCATAGAGATTCATTGTGATGTCATCGAGTTCCGTGATGATGTCATGGAGATTCTTTGTGAGGTCATCGACTTACATTGTGAGGTCATCGAGTTCCGTGATGATGTCATAGACTTACATTGTGATGTCATCGAGTTCCGTGATGATGTCATAGAGATACATTGTGAGGTCATCGAGTTCCGTGATGATGTCATAGACTTACATTGTGATTTCATCCAGTTCCGTGATGATGTCATAGAGATACATTGTGAAGTCATCGAGTTCCGTGATGATGTCATAGTGTTACATTGTGAGGTCATCAAGTTCCGTGATGATGTCATAGACATACATTGTGATGTCATAGTGTTACATTGTAAGGTCATCAAGTTCCGTGATGATGTCATAGACATACATTGTGATGTCATCGACTTACATTGTGATGTCATCGAGTTCCGTGATGATGTCATAGAGATACATTGTGAGGTCATCGAGTTCCGTGATGATGTCATAGACTTACATTGTGATTTCATCCAGTTCCGTGATGATGTCATAGAGATACATTGTGAAGTCATCGAGTTCCGTGATGATGTCATAGTGTTACATTGTGAGGTCATCGAGTTCCGTGATGATGTCATAGAGATGCTTTGTGAGGTCATCGACTTACATTGTGAGGTCATCGAGTTCCGTGATGATGTCATAGAGTTACATTGTGAGGTCATCGAGTTCCGTGATGATGTCATAGAGATACATTGTGAGGTCATCGAGTTCCGTGATGATGTCATAGAGATACATTGTGATGTCATCGAGTTCCGTGATGATGTCATAGAGATACATTGTGATGTCATCGAGTTTCGTGATGATGTCATAGAGATGCATTGTGAGGTCATCGACTTTCATTGTGATGTCATCGAGTTCCGTGATGATGTCATAGAGTTACATTGTGAGGTCATCGAGTTCTGTGATGATGTCATAGAGATACATTGTGAGGTCATCGAGTTCCGTGATGATGTCATAGAGATACATTGTGATGTCATCGAGTTCCGTGATGATGTCATAGAGATACATTGTGAGGTCATCGAGTTCCGTGATGATGTCATAGACTTACATTGTGATGTCATCGAGTTCCGTGATGATGTCATAGAGATCCATTGTGAGGTCATCGAGTTCCGTAATGATGTCATAGAGATACATTATGATGTCATCGAGTTCCGTGATGATGTTATAGAGATACATTGTGAGGTCATCGAGTTCCGTGATGATGTCATAGAGATGCTTTGTGAGGTCATCGACTTACATTGTGAGGTCATCGAGTTCCGTGATGAAGTCATATAGATACATTGTAATGTCATCGAGTTCCGTGATGATGTCATAGTGTTACATTGTGAGGTCATCAAGTTCCGTGATGATGTCATAGAGATACATTGTGATGTCATCGAGTTCCGTGATGATGTCATAGAGATACATTTTGAGGTCATCGAGTTCCGTGATTATGTCATAGTGTTACATTGTGATGTCATCAAGTTCCGTGATGATGTCATATAGATACATTTCGATGTCATCGAGTTCCGTGATGATGTCATAGAGATACATTGTGAGGTCATCAATTTCCGTGATGATGTCATAGAGATACATTGTGAGGTCATCGAGTTCCGTGATGATGTCATAGAGATACATTGTGATGTAATCGAGTTCCGTGATGATGTCATAGAGATACATTGTGAGGTCATCGAGCTCCGTGATGATGTCATAGAGATACATTGTGATGTCATCGAGTTCCGTGATGATGTCATAGAGATACATTGTGATGTCATCGAGTTTCGTGATTATGTCATAGAGATGCATTGTGAGGTCATCGACTTACATTGTGAGGTCATCGAGTTCCGTGATTATGTCTTACATTGTGATGTCATTGAGTTCCGTGATGATGTCATAGAGATACATTGTGATGTCATCGAGTTCCGTGATGATGTCATACATTGTGATGTCATTGAGTTCTGTGATGATGTCATAGAGATACATTGTGAGGTCATCGAGTTCCGTGTTGATGTCATAGACTTACATTGTGATGTCATCGAGTTCCGTGATGATGTCATAGAGATACATTGTGAGGTCATCGAGTTCCGTAATGATGTCATAGAGATACATTATGATGTCATCGAGTTCCGTGATGATGTTATAGAGATACATTATGATGTCATCGAGTTCCGTGATGATGTTATAGAGATACATTGTGATGTCATCGAGTTCCGTGATGATGTCATAGAGATACATTGTGATGTCATCGAGTTTCGTGATTATGTCATAGAGATGCATTGTGAGGTCATCGACTTACATTGTGAGGTCATCGAGTTCCGTGATTATGTCTTACATTGTGATGTCATTGAGTTCCGTGATGATGTCATAGAGATACATTGTGATGTCATCGAGTTCCGTGATGATGTCATGCATTGTGATGTCATTGAGTTCTGTGATGATGTCATAGAGATACATTGTGAGGTCATCGAGTTCCGTGTTGATGTCATAGACTTACATTGTGATGTCATCGAGTTCCGTGATGATGTCATAGAGATCCATTGTGAGGTCATCGAGTTCCGTAATGATGTCATAGAGATACATTATGATGTCATCGAGTTCCGTGATGATGTTATAGAGATACATTGTGAGGTCATCGAGTTCCGTGATGATGTCATAGAGATGCTTTGTGAGGTCATCGACTTACATTGTGAGGTCATCGAGTTCCGTGATGAAGTCATATAGATACATTGTAATGTCATCGAGTTCCGTGATGATGTCATAGTGTTACATTGTGAGGTCATCAAGTTCCGTGATGATGTCATAGAGATACATTGTGATGTCATCGAGTTCCGTGATGATGTCATAGAGATACATTTTGAGGTCATCGAGTTCCGTGATTATGTCATAGTGTTACATTGTGATGTCATCAAGTTCCGTGATGATGTCATATAGATACATTTCGATGTCATCGAGTTCCGTGATGATGTCATAGAGATACATTGTGAGGTCATCAAGTTCCGTGATGATGTCATAGAGATACATTGTGAGGTCATCGAGTTCCGTGATGATGTCATAGAGATACATTGTGATGTCATCGAGTTCCGTGATGATGTCATAGAGATACATTGTGAGGTCATCGAGCTCCGTGATGATGTCATAGAGATACATTGTGATGTCATCGAGTTCCGTGATGATGTCATAGAGATACATTGTGATGTCATCGAGTTTCGTGATTATGTCATAGAGATGCATTGTGAGGTCATCGACTTACATTGTGAGGTCATCGAGTTCCGTGATTATGTCTTACATTGTGATGTCATTGAGTTCCGTGATGATGTCATAGAGATACATTGTGATGTCATCGAGTTCCGTGATGATGTCATACATTGTGATGTCATTGAGTTCTGTGATGATGTCATAGAGATACATTGTGAGGTCATCGAGTTCCGGGATGATGTCATAGAGATGCTTTGTGAGGTCATCGAGTTCCGTGATGATGTCATAGTGTTACATTGTGAGGTCATCAAGTTCCGTGATGATGTCATAGAGATACATTGTGATGTCATCGAGTTCCGTGATGATGTCATGGAGATGCTTTGTGAGGTCATCGACTTACATTGTGAGGTCATCGAGTTCCGTGATGATGTCATAGACTTACATTGTGATGTCATCGAGTTCCGTGATGATGTCATAGAGATACATTGTGAGGTCATCGAGTTCCGTGATGATGTCATAGACTTACATTGTGATTTCATCCAGTTCCGTGATGATGTCATAGAGATACATTGTGAAGTCATCGAGTTCCGTGATGATGTCATAGTGTTACATTGTAAGGTCATCAAGTTCCGTGATGATGTCATAGACATACATTGTGATGTCATCGAGTTCCGTGATGATGTCATAGAGATGCTTTGTGAGGTCATCGACTTACATTGTGAGGTCATCGAGTTCCGTGATGATGTCATAGAGATACATTGTGAGGTCATCGAGTTCCGTGATGATGTCATAGAGATACATTGTGAGGTTATCGAGTTCCGTGATGATGTCATAGAGATACATTGTGAGGTCATCGAGTTCCGTGATGATGTCATAGAGATACATTGTGAGGTCATCGAGTTCCGTGATGATGTCATAGACTTACATTGTGATGTCATCCAGTTCCGTGATGATGTCATAGAGATCCATTGTGAGGTCATTGAGTTCCGTGATGATGTCATAGTGTTACATTGTGAGGTCATCGAGTTCCGTGATGTAATAGAGATACATTGTGATGTCATTAAGTTCCGTGATGATGTCATAGAGATGCTTTGTGAGGTCATCGACTTACATTGTGAGGTCATCGAGTTCCGTGATGATGTCATAGTGTTACATTGTGAGGTCATCAAGTTCCCTGATGATGTCATAGAGATACATTGTGATGTCATCGAGTTCCGTGATGATCTCATAGAGATACATTGTGATGTCATCGAGTTCCGTGATGATGTCATAGAGATACATTGTGAGGTCATCGAGTTCCGTGATGATGTCATAGTGTTACATTGTGATGTCATCACGTTCCGTGATGATGTCATAAAGATACATTTTGATGTCATCGAGTTCCGTGATGATGTCATAGAGATACATTGTGAGGTCATCGAGTTCCGTGATGACGTCATAGACTTACATTGTGATGTCATCGAGTTCCGTGATGATGTCATAGAGATACATTGTGAGGTCATCGAGTTCCGTGATGATGTCATAGTGTTACATTGTGACGTCATCAAGTTCCGTGATGATGTCATAGAGATGCATTGTGAGGTCATCGACTTACATTGTGAGGTCATCGAGTTCCGTGATGATGTCATACATTGTGATGTCATTGAGTTCCGTGATGATGTCATAGAGATACATTGTGATGTTATTGAGTTCTGTGATGATGTCATAGAGATACATTGTGATGTCATCGAGTTCCGTGATGATGTCATAGAGAAACATTGTGAGGTCATCGAGTTCCGTGATGATGTCATAGACTTACATTGTGATGTCATCGAGTTCCGTGATGATGTCATAGAGATCCATTGTGAGGTCATCGAGTTCCGTGATGATGTCATAGAGATACATTATGATGTCATCGAGTTCCGTGATGATGTTATAGAGATACATTGTGAGGTCATCGAGTTCCGTGATGATGTCATAGAGATGCTTTGTGAGGTCATCGACTTACATTGTGAGGTTATCGAGTTCCGTGATCATGTCATATAGATACATTGTGATGTCATCGAGTTCCGTGATGATGTCATAGTGTTACATTGTGAGGTCATCAAGTTCCGTGATGATGTCATAGAGATTCATTGTGATGTCATCGAGTTCCGTGATGATCTCATAGAGATACATTGTGATGTCATTGAGTTCCGTGATGATGTCATAGAGATACATTGTGAGG
This sequence comes from Leptodactylus fuscus, assembly GCF_031893055.1. Lineage (NCBI taxonomy): Eukaryota > Metazoa > Chordata > Amphibia > Anura > Leptodactylidae > Leptodactylus > Leptodactylus fuscus. The sequence goes on from NC_134266.1 coordinate 145,870,059, forward strand.
TCATCGAGTTCCGTGATGATGTCATAGTGTTACATTGTGAGGTCATCGAGTTCCGTGATGATGTCATAGAGTTACATTGTGAGGTCATCGAGTTCCGTGATGATGTCATAGAGATACATTGTGAGGTCATCGAGTTCCGTGATGATGTCATAGACTTACATTGAGATGTCATCGAGTTCCGTGATGATGTCATAGAGATACATTGCGAGGTCATCGAGTTCCGTGATGATGTCATAGTGTTACATTGTGACGTCATCAAGTTCCGTGATGATGTCATAGAGATGCATTGTGAGGTCATCGACTTACATTGTGAGGTCATCGAGTTCTGTGATGATGTCATAGATACATTGTGATGTCATTGAGTTCCGTGATGATGTCATAGAGATACATTGTGAGGTCATCGAGTTCCGTGATGATGTCATAGACTTACGTTTTAATGTCATCGAGTTCCGTGATGATGTCATAGAGATACATTGTGAGGTCATCGAGTTCCGTGATGATGTCATGGAGATGCTTTGTGAGGTCATCGACTTACATTGTGAGGTCATCGAGTTCCGTGATGATGTCATAGACTTACATTGTGATGTCATCGAGTTCCGTGATGATGTCATAGAGATGCTTTGTGAGGTCATCGAGTTCCGTGATGATGTCATAGTGTTACATTGTGAGGTCATCAAGTTCCGTGATGATGTCATAGAGATTCATTGTGATGTCATCGAGTTCCGTGATGATGTCATGGAGATGCTTTGTGAGGTCATCGACTTACATTGTGAGGTCATCGAGTTCCGTGATGATGTCATAGACTTACATTGTGATGTCATCGAGTTCCGTGATGATGTCATAGAGATACATTGTGAGGTCATCGAGTTCCGTGATGATGTCATAGACTTACATTGTGATTTCATCCAGTTCCGTGATGATGTCATAGAGATACATTGTGAAGTCATCGAGTTCCGTGATGATGTCATAGTGTTACATTGTGAGGTCATCAAGTTCCGTGATGATGTCATAGACATACATTGTGATGTCATAGTGTTACATTGTAAGGTCATCAAGTTCCGTGATGATGTCATAGACATACATTGTGATGTCATCGACTTACATTGTGATGTCATCGAGTTCCGTGATGATGTCATAGAGATACATTGTGAGGTCATCGAGTTCCGTGATGATGTCATAGACTTACATTGTGATTTCATCCAGTTCCGTGATGATGTCATAGAGATACATTGTGAAGTCATCGAGTTCCGTGATGATGTCATAGTGTTACATTGTGAGGTCATCGAGTTCCGTGATGATGTCATAGAGATGCTTTGTGAGGTCATCGACTTACATTGTGAGGTCATCGAGTTCCGTGATGATGTCATAGAGTTACATTGTGAGGTCATCGAGTTCCGTGATGATGTCATAGAGATACATTGTGAGGTCATCGAGTTCCGTGATGATGTCATAGAGATACATTGTGATGTCATCGAGTTCCGTGATGATGTCATAGAGATACATTGTGATGTCATCGAGTTTCGTGATGATGTCATAGAGATGCATTGTGAGGTCATCGACTTTCATTGTGATGTCATCGAGTTCCGTGATGATGTCATAGAGTTACATTGTGAGGTCATCGAGTTCTGTGATGATGTCATAGAGATACATTGTGAGGTCATCGAGTTCTGTGATGATGTCATAGAGATACATTGTGATGTCATCGAGTTCCGTGATGATGTCATAGAGATACATTGTGAGGTCATCGAGTTCCGTGATGATGTCATAGACTTACATTGTGATGTCATCGAGTTCCGTGATGATGTCATAGAGATCCATTGTGAGGTCATCGAGTTCCGTAATGATGTCATAGAGATACATTATGATGTCATCGAGTTCCGTGATGATGTTATAGAGATACATTGTGAGGTCATCGAGTTCCGTGATGATGTCATAGAGATGCTTTGTGAGGTCATCGACTTACATTGTGAGGTCATCGAGTTCCGTGATGAAGTCATATAGATACATTGTAATGTCATCGAGTTCCGTGATGATGTCATAGTGTTACATTGTGAGGTCATCAAGTTCCGTGATGATGTCATAGAGATACATTGTGATGTCATCGAGTTCCGTGATGATGTCATAGAGATACATTTTGAGGTCATCGAGTTCCGTGATTATGTCATAGTGTTACATTGTGATGTCATCAAGTTCCGTGATGATGTCATATAGATACATTTCGATGTCATCGAGTTCCGTGATGATGTCATAGAGATACATTGTGAGGTCATCAATTTCCGTGATGATGTCATAGAGATACATTGTGAGGTCATCGAGTTCCGTGATGATGTCATAGAGATACATTGTGATGTAATCGAGTTCCGTGATGATGTCATAGAGATACATTGTGAGGTCATCGAGCTCCGTGATGATGTCATAGAGATACATTGTGATGTCATCGAGTTCCGTGATGATGTCATAGAGATACATTGTGATGTCATCGAGTTTCGTGATTATGTCATAGAGATGCATTGTGAGGTCATCGACTTACATTGTGAGGTCATCGAGTTCCGTGATTATGTCTTACATTGTGATGTCATTGAGTTCCGTGATGATGTCATAGAGATACATTGTGATGTCATCGAGTTCCGTGATGATGTCATACATTGTGATGTCATTGAGTTCTGTGATGATGTCATAGAGATACATTGTGAGGTCATCGAGTTCCGTGTTGATGTCATAGACTTACATTGTGATGTCATCGAGTTCCGTGATGATGTCATAGAGATACATTGTGAGGTCATCTAGTTCCGTAATGATGTCATAGAGATACATTATGATGTCATCGAGTTCCGTGATGATGTTATAGAGATACATTATGATGTCATCGAGTTCCGTGATGATGTTATAGAGATACATTGTGATGTCATCGAGTTCCGTGATGATGTCATAGAGATACATTGTGATGTCATCGAGTTTCGTGATTATGTCATAGAGATGCATTGTGAGGTCATCGACTTACATTGTGAGGTCATCGAGTTCCGTGATTATGTCTTACATTGTGATGTCATTGAGTTCCGTGATGATGTCATAGAGATACATTGTGATGTCATCGAGTTCCGTGATGATGTCATGCATTGTGATGTCATTGAGTTCTGTGATGATGTCATAGAGATACATTGTGAGGTCATCGAGTTCCGTGTTGATGTCATAGACTTACATTGTGATGTCATCGAGTTCCGTGATGATGTCATAGAGATCCATTGTGAGGTCATCGAGTTCCGTAATGATGTCATAGAGATACATTATGATGTCATCGAGTTCCGTGATGATGTTATAGAGATACATTGTGAGGTCATCGAGTTCCGTGATGATGTCATAGAGATGCTTTGTGAGGTCATCGACTTACATTGTGAGGTCATCGAGTTCCGTGATGAAGTCATATAGATACATTGTAATGTCATCGAGTTCCGTGATGATGTCATAGTGTTACATTGTGAGGTCATCAAGTTCCGTGATGATGTCATAGAGATACATTGTGATGTCATCGAGTTCCGTGATGATGTCATAGAGATACATTTTGAGGTCATCGAGTTCCGTGATTATGTCATAGTGTTACATTGTGATGTCATCAAGTTCCGTGATGATGTCATATAGATACATTTCGATGTCATCGAGTTCCGTGATGATGTCATAGAGATACATTGTGAGGTCATCAAGTTCCGTGATGATGTCATAGAGATACATTGTGAGGTCATCGAGTTCCGTGATGATGTCATAGAGATACATTGTGATGTCATCGAGTTCCGTGATGATGTCATAGAGATACATTGTGAGGTCATCGAGCTCCGTGATGATGTCATAGAGATACATTGTGATGTCATCGAGTTCCGTGATGATGTCATAGAGATACATTGTGATGTCATCGAGTTTCGTGATTATGTCATAGAGATGCATTGTGAGGTCATCGACTTACATTGTGAGGTCATCGAGTTCCGTGATTATGTCTTACATTGTGATGTCATTGAGTTCCGTGATGATGTCATAGAGATACATTGTGATGTTATCGAGTTCCGTGATGATGTCATACATTGTGATGTCATTGAGTTCTGTGATGATGTCATAGAGATACATTGTGAGGTCATCGAGTTCCGGGATGATGTCATAGAGATGCTTTGTGAGGTCATCGAGTTCCGTGATGATGTCATAGTGTTACATTGTGAGGTCATCAAGTTCCGTGATGATGTCATAGAGATACATTGTGATGTCATCGAGTTCCGTGATGATGTCATGGAGATGCTTTGTGAGGTCATCGACTTACATTGTGAGGTCATCGAGTTCCGTGATGATGTCATAGACTTACATTGTGATGTCATCGAGTTCCGTGATGATGTCATAGAGATACATTGTGAGGTCATCGAGTTCCGTGATGATGTCATAGACTTACATTGTGATTTCATCCAGTTCCGTGATGATGTCATAGAGATACATTGTGAAGTCATCGAGTTCCGTGATGATGTCATAGTGTTACATTGTAAGGTCATCAAGTTCCGTGATGATGTCATAGACATACATTGTGATGTCATCGAGTTCCGTGATGATGTCATAGAGATGCTTTGTGAGGTCATCGACTTACATTGTGAGGTCATCGAGTTCCGTGATGATGTCATAGAGATACATTGTGAGGTTATCGAGTTCCGTGATGATGTCATAGAGATACATTGTGAGGTCATCGAGTTCCGTGATGATGTCATAGAGATACATTGTGAGGTCATCGAGTTCCGTGATGATGTCATAGACTTACATTGTGATGTCATCCAGTTCCGTGATGATGTCATAGAGATCCATTGTGAGGTCATTGAGTTCCGTGATGATGTCATAGTGTTACATTGTGAGGTCATCGAGTTCCGTGATGTAATAGAGATACATTGTGATGTCATTAAGTTCCGTGATGATGTCATAGAGATGCTTTGTGAGGTCATCGACTTACATTGTGAGGTCATCGAGTTCCGTGATGATGTCATAGAGATACATTGTGAGGTTATCGAGTTCCGTGATGATGTCATAGAGATACATTGTGAGGTCATCGAGTTCCGTGATGATGTCATAGAGATACATTGTGAGGTCATCGAGTTCCGTGATGATGTCATAGACTTACATTGTGATTTCATCCAGTTCCGTGATGATGTCATAGAGATACATTGTGATGTCATCGAGTTCCGTGATGATGTCATAGAGATACATTGTGATGTCATCGAGTTTCGTGATGATGTCATAGAGATGCATTGTGAGGTCATCGACTTTCATTGTGATGTCATCGAGTTCCGTGATGATGTCATAGAGTTACATTGTGAGGTCATCGAGTTCTGTGATGATGTCATAGAGATACATTGTGAGGTCATCGAGTTCCGTGATGATGTCATAGAGATACATTGTGATGTCATCGAGTTCCGTGATGATGTCATAGAGATACATTGTGAGGTCATCGAGTTCCGTGATGATGTCATAGACTTACATTGTGATGTCATCGAGTTCCGTGATGATGTCATAGAGATCCATTGTGAGGTCATCGAGTTCCGTAATGATGTCATAGAGATACATTATGATGTCATCGAGTTCCGTGATGATGTTATAGAGATACATTGTGAGGTCATCGAGTTCCGTGATGATGTCATAGAGATGCTTTGTGAGGTCATCGACTTACATTGTGAGGTCATCGAGTTCCGTGTTGAAGTCATATAGATACATTGTAATGTCATCGAGTTCCGTGATGATGTCATAGTGTTACATTGTGAGGTCATCAAGTTCCGTGATGATGTCATAGAGATACATTGTGATGTCATCGAGTTCCGTGATGATGTCATAGAGATACATTTTGAGGTCATCGAGTTCCGTGATTATGTCATAGTGTTACATTGTGATGTCATCAAGTTCCGTGATGATGTCATATAGATACATTTCGATGTCATCGAGTTCCGTGATGATGTCATAGAGATACATTGTGAGGTCATCAAGTTCCGTGATGATGTCATAGAGATACATTGTGAGGTCATCGAGTTCCGTGATGATGTCATAGAGATACATTGTGATGTCATTGAGTTCCGTGATGATGTCATAGAGATACATTGTGAGGTCATCGAGCTCCGTGATGATGTCATAGAGATACATTGTGATGTCATCGAGTTCCGTGATGATGTCATAGAGATACATTGTGATGTCATCGAGTTTCGTGATTATGTCATAGAGATGCATTGTGAGGTCATCGACTTACATTGTGAGGTCATCGAGTTCCGTGATTATGTCTTACATTGTGATGTCATTGAGTTCCGTGATGATGTCATAGAGATACATTGTGATGTCATCGAGTTCCGTGATGATGTCATACATTGTGATGTCATTGAGTTCTGTGATGATGTCATAGAGATACATTGTGAGGTCATCGAGTTCCGTGTTGATGTCATAGACTTACATTGTGATGTCATCAAGTTCCGTGATGATGTCATAGAGATACATTGTGAGGTCATCGAGTTCCGTGATGATGTCATAGTGTTAAATTGTGAGGTCATCAAGTTCCGTGATGATGTCATAGAGATACATTGTGATGTAATCGAGTTCCGTGATGATGTCATAGAGATACATTGTGAGGTCATCGAGCTCCGTGATGATGTCATAGAGATACATTGTGATGTCATCGAGTTCCGTGATGATGTCATAGAGATACATTGTGATGTCATCGAGTTTCGTGATTATGTCGTAGAGATGCATTGTGAGGTCATCGACTTACATTGTGAGGTCATCGAGTTCCGTGATTATGTCTTACATTGTGATGTCATTGAGTTCCGTGATGATGTCATAGAGATACATTGTGATGTCATCGAGTTCCGTGATGATGTCATACATTGTGATGTCATTGAGTTCTGTGATGATGTCATAGAGATACATTGTGAGGTCATCGAGTTCCGTGTTGATGTCATAGACTTACATTGTGATGTCATCGAGTTCCGTGATGATGTCATAGAGATACATTGTGAGGTCATCGAGTTCCGTGATGATGTCATAGACTTACATTGTGATGTCATCGAGTTCCGTGATGATGTCATAGAGATCCATTGTGAGGTCATCGAGTTCCGTAATGATGTCATAGAGATACATTATGATGTCATCGAGTTCCGTGATGATGTTATAGAGATACATTGTGAGGTTATCGAGTTCCGTGATGATGTCATAGAGATGCTTTGTGAGGTCATCGACTTACATTGTGAGGTCATCGAGTTCCGTGATGAAGTCATATAGATACATTGTAATGTGATCGAGTTCCGTGATGATGTCATAGTGTTACATTGTGAGGTCATCAAGTTCCGTGATGATGTCATAGAGATACATTGTGATGTCATCGAGTTCCGTGATGATGTCATAGAGATACATTTTGAGGTCATCGAGTTCCGTGATTATGTCATAGTGTTACATTGTGATGTCATCAAGTTCCGTGATGATGTCATATAGATACATTACGATGTCATCGAGTTCCGTGATGATGTCATAGAGATACATTGTGAGGTCATCAATTTCCGTGATGATGTCATAGAGATACATTGTGAGGTCATCGAGTTCCGTGATGATGTCATAGAGATACATTGTGATGTAATCGAGTTCCGTGATGATGTCATAGAGATACATTGTGAGGTCATCGAGCTCCGTGATGATGTCATAGAGATACATTGTGATGTCATCGAGTTCCGTGATGATGTCATAGAGATACATTGTGATGTCATCGAGTTTCGTGATTATGTCATAGAGATGCATTGTGAGGTCATCGACTTACATTGTGAGGTCATCGAGTTCCGTGATTATGTCTTACATTGTGATGTCATTGAGTTCCGTGATGATGTCATAGAGATACATTGTGATGTCATCGAGTTCCGTGATGATGTCATACATTGTGATGTCATTGAGTTCTGTGATGATGTCATAGAGATACATTGTGAGGTCATCGAGTTCCGGGATGATGTCATAGAGATGCTTTGTGAGGTCATCGAGTTCCGTGATGATGTCATAGTGTTACATTGTGAGGTCATCAAGTTCCGTGATGATGTCATAGAGATACATTGTGATGTCATCGAGTTCCGTGATGATGTCATGGAGATGCTTTGTGAGGTCATCGACTTACATTGTGAGGTCATCGAGTTCCGTGATGATGTCATAGACTTACATTGTGATGTCATCGAGTTCCGTGATGATGTCATAGAGATACATTGTGAGGTCATCGAGTTCCGTGATGATGTCATAGACTTACATTGTGATTTCATCCAGTTCCGTGATGATGTCATAGAGATACATTGTGAAGTCATCGAGTTCCGTGATGATGTCATAGTGTTACATTGTAAGGTCATCAAGTTCCGTGATGATGTCATAGACATACATTGTGATGTCATCGAGTTCCGTGATGATGTCATAGAGATGCTTTGTGAGGTCATCGACTTACATTGTGAGGTCATCGAGTTCCGTGATGATGTCATAGAGATACATTGTGAGGTCATCGAGTTCCGTGATGATGTCATAGAGATACATTGTGAGGTTATCGAGTTCCGTGATGATGTCATAGAGATACATTGTGAGGTCATCGAGTTCCGTGATGATGTCATAGAGATACATTGTGAGGTCATCGAGTTCCGTGATGATGTCATAGACTTACATTGTGATGTCATCCAGTTCCGTGATGATGTCATAGAGATCCATTGTGAGGTCATTGAGTTCCGTGATGATGTCATAGTGTTACATTGTGAGGTCATCGAGTTCCGTGATGTAATAGAGATACATTGTGATGTCATTAAGTTCCGTGATGATGTCATAGAGATGCTTTGTGAGGTCATCGACTTACATTGTGAGGTCATCGAGTTCCGTGATGATGTCATAGTGTTACATTGTGAGGTCATCAAGTTCCCTGATGATGTCATAGAGATACATTGTGATGTCATCGAGTTCCGTGATGATCTCATAGAGATACATTGTGATGTCATCGAGTTCCGTGATGATGTCATAGAGATACATTGTGAGGTCATCGAGTTCCGTGATGATGTCATAGTGTTACATTGTGATGTCATCACGTTCCGTGATGATGTCATAAAGATACATTTTGATGTCATCGAGTTCCGTGATGATGTCATAGAGATACATTGTGAGGTCATCGAGTTCCGTGATGACGTCATAGACTTACATTGTGATGTCATCGAGTTCCGTGATGATGTCATAGAGATACATTGTGAGGTCATCGAGTTCCGTGATGATGTCATAGTGTTACATTGTGACGTCATCAAGTTCCGTGATGATGTCATAGAGATGCATTGTGAGGTCATCGACTTACATTGTGAGGTCATCGAGTTCCGTGATGATGTCATACATTGTGATGTCATTGAGTTCCGTGATGATGTCATAGAGATACATTGTGATGTTATTGAGTTCTGTGATGATGTCATAGAGATACATTGTGATGTCATCGAGTTCCGTGATGATGTCATAGAGAAACATTGTGAGGTCATCGAGTTCCGTGATGATGTCATAGACTTACATTGTGATGTCATCGAGTTCCGTGATGATGTCATAGAGATCCATTGTGAGGTCATCGAGTTCCGTGATGATGTCATAGAGATACATTATGATGTCATCGAGTTCCGTGATGATGTTATAGAGATACATTGTGAGGTCATCGAGTTCCGTGATGATGTCATAGAGATGCTTTGTGAGGTCATCGACTTACATTGTGAGGTTATCGAGTTCCGTGATCATGTCATATAGATACATTGTGATGTCATCGAGTTCCGTGATGATGTCATAGTGTTACATTGTGAGGTCATCAAGTTCCGTGATGATGTCATAGAGATTCATTGTGATGTCATCGAGTTCCGTGATGATCTCATAGAGATACATTGTGATGTCATTGAGTTCCGTGATGATGTCATAGAGATACATTGTGAGGTCATCGAGTTCCGTGATGATGTCATAGTGTTACATTGTGAGGTCATCGAGTTCCGTGATGATGTCATAGAGTTACATTGTGAGGTCATCGAGTTCCGTGATGATGTCATAGAGATACATTGTGAGGTCATCGAGTTCCGTGATGATGTCATAGACTTACATTGAGATGTCATCGAGTTCCGTGATGATGTCATAGAGATACATTGCGAGGTCATCGAGTTCCGTGATGATGTCATAGTGTTACATTGTGACGTCATCAAGTTCCGTGATGATGTCATAGAGATGCATTGTGAGGTCATCGACTTACATTGTGAGGTCATCGAGTTCTGTGATGATGTCATAGATACATTGTGATGTCATTGAGTTCCGTGATGATGTCATAGAGATACATTGTGAGGTCATCGAGTTCCGTGATGATGTCATAGACTTACGTTTTAATGTCATCGAGTTCCGTGATGATGTCATAGAGATACATTGTGAGGTCATCGAGTTCCGTGATGATGTCATGGAGATGCTTTGTGAGGTCATCGACTTACATTGTGAGGTCATCGAGTTCCGTGATGATGTCATAGACTTACATTGTGATGTCATCGAGTTCCGTGATGATGTCATAGAGATGCTTTGTGAGGTCATCGAGTTCCGTGATGATGTCATAGTGTTACATTGTGAGGTCATCAAGTTCCGTGATGATGTCATAGAGATTCATTGTGATGTCATCGAGTTCCGTGATGATGTCATGGAGATGCTTTGTGAGGTCATCGACTTACATTGTGAGGTCATCGAGTTCCGTGATGATGTCATAGACTTACATTGTGATGTCATCGAGTTCCGTGATGATGTCATAGAGATACATTGTGAGGTCATCGAGTTCCGTGATGATGTCATAGACTTACATTGTGATTTCATCCAGTTCCGTGATGATGTCATAGAGATACATTGTGAAGTCATCGAGTTCCGTGATGATGTCATAGTGTTACATTGTGAGGTCATCAAGTTCCGTGATGATGTCATAGACATACATTGTGATGTCATAGTGTTACATTGTAAGGTCATCAAGTTCCGTGATGATGTCATAGACATACATTGTGATGTCATCGACTTACATTGTGATGTCATCGAGTTCCGTGATGATGTCATAGAGATACATTGTGAGGTCATCGAGTTCCGTGATGATGTCATAGACTTACATTGTGATTTCATCCAGTTCCGTGATGATGTCATAGAGATACATTGTGAAGTCATCGAGTTCCGTGATGATGTCATAGTGTTACATTGTGAGGTCATCGAGTTCCGTGATGATGTCATAGAGATGCTTTGTGAGGTCATCGACTTACATTGTGAGGTCATCGAGTTCCGTGATGATGTCATAGAGTTACATTGTGAGGTCATCGAGTTCCGTGATGATGTCATAGAGATACATTGTGAGGTCATCGAGTTCCGTGATGATGTCATAGAGATACATTGTGATGTCATCGAGTTCCGTGATGATGTCATAGAGATACATTGTGATGTCATCGAGTTTCGTGATGATGTCATAGAGATGCATTGTGAGGTCATCGACTTTCATTGTGATGTCATCGAGTTCCGTGATGATGTCATAGAGTTACATTGTGAGGTCATCGAGTTCTGTGATGATGTCATAGAGATACATTGTGAGGTCATCGAGTTCTGTGATGATGTCATAGAGATACATTGTGATGTCATCGAGTTCCGTGATGATGTCATAGAGATACATTGTGAGGTCATCGAGTTCCGTGATGATGTCATAGACTTACATTGTGATGTCATCGAGTTCCGTGATGATGTCATAGAGATCCATTGTGAGGTCATCGAGTTCCGTAATGATGTCATAGAGATACATTATGATGTCATCGAGTTCCGTGATGATGTTATAGAGATACATTGTGAGGTCATCGAGTTCCGTGATGATGTCATAGAGATGCTTTGTGAGGTCATCGACTTACATTGTGAGGTCATCGAGTTCCGTGATGAAGTCATATAGATACATTGTAATGTCATCGAGTTCCGTGATGATGTCATAGTGTTACATTGTGAGGTCATCAAGTTCCGTGATGATGTCATAGAGATACATTGTGATGTCATCGAGTTCCGTGATGATGTCATAGAGATACATTTTGAGGTCATCGAGTTCCGTGATTATGTCATAGTGTTACATTGTGATGTCATCAAGTTCCGTGATGATGTCATATAGATACATTTCGATGTCATCGAGTTCCGTGATGATGTCATAGAGATACATTGTGAGGTCATCAATTTCCGTGATGATGTCATAGAGATACATTGTGAGGTCATCGAGTTCCGTGATGATGTCATAGAGATACATTGTGATGTAATCGAGTTCCGTGATGATGTCATAGAGATACATTGTGAGGTCATCGAGCTCCGTGATGATGTCATAGAGATACATTGTGATGTCATCGAGTTCCGTGATGATGTCATAGAGATACATTGTGATGTCATCGAGTTTCGTGATTATGTCATAGAGATGCATTGTGAGGTCATCGACTTACATTGTGAGGTCATCGAGTTCCGTGATTATGTCTTACATTGTGATGTCATTGAGTTCCGTGATGATGTCATAGAGATACATTGTGATGTCATCGAGTTCCGTGATGATGTCATACATTGTGATGTCATTGAGTTCTGTGATGATGTCATAGAGATACATTGTGAGGTCATCGAGTTCCGTGTTGATGTCATAGACTTACATTGTGATGTCATCGAGTTCCGTGATGATGTCATAGAGATACATTGTGAGGTCATCTAGTTCCGTAATGATGTCATAGAGATACATTATGATGTCATCGAGTTCCGTGATGATGTTATAGAGATACATTATGATGTCATCGAGTTCCGTGATGATGTTATAGAGATACATTGTGATGTCATCGAGTTCCGTGATGATGTCATAGAGATACATTGTGATGTCATCGTGTTTCGTGATTATGTCATAGAGATGCATTGTGAGGTCATCGACTTACATTGTGAGGTCATCGAGTTCCGTGATTATGTCTTACATTGTGATGTCATTGAGTTCCGTGATGATGTCATAGAGATACATTGTGATGTCATCGAGTTCCGTGATGATGTCATGCATTGTGATGTCATTGAGTTCTGTGATGATGTCATAGAGATACATTGTGAGGTCATCGAGTTCCGTGTTGATGTCATAGACTTACATTGTGATGTCATCGAGTTCCGTGATGATGTCATAGAGATCCATTGTGAGGTCATCGAGTTCCGTAATGATGTCATAGAGATACATTATGATGTCATCGAGTTCCGTGATGATGTTATAGAGATACATTGTGAGGTCATCGAGTTCCGTGATGATGTCATAGAGATGCTTTGTGAGGTCATCGACTTACATTGTGAGGTCATCGAGTTCCGTGATGAAGTCATATAGATACATTGTAATGTCATCGAGTTCCGTGATGATGTCATAGTGTTACATTGTGAGGTCATCAAGTTCCGTGATGATGTCATAGAGATACATTGTGATGTCATCGAGTTCCGTGATGATGTCATAGAGATACATTTTGAGGTCATCGAGTTCCGTGATTATGTCATAGTGTTACATTGTGATGTCATCAAGTTCCGTGATGATGTCATATAGATACATTTCGATGTCATTGAGTTCCGTGATGATGTCATAGAGATACATTGTGAGGTCATCAAGTTCCGTGATGATGTCATAGAGATACATTGTGAGGTCATCGAGTTCCGTGATGATGTCATAGAGATACATTGTGATGTCATCGAGTTCCGTGATGATGTCATAGAGATACATTGTGAGGTCATCGAGCTCCGTGATGATGTCATAGAGATACATTGTGATGTCATCGAGTTCCGTGATGATGTCATAGAGATACATTGTGATGTCATCGAGTTTCGTGATTATGTCATAGAGATGCATTGTGAGGTCATCGACTTACATTGTGAGGTCATCGAGTTCCGTGATTATGTCTTACATTGTGATGTCATTGAGTTCCGTGATGATGTCATAGAGATACATTGTGATGTTATCGAGTTCCGTGATGATGTCATACATTGTGATGTCATTGAGTTCTGTGATGATGTCATAGAGATACATTGTGAGGTCATCGAGTTCCGGGATGATGTCATAGAGATGCTTTGTGAGGTCATCGAGTTCCGTGATGATGTCATAGTGTTACATTGTGAGGTCATCAAGTTCCGTGATGATGTCATAGAGATACATTGTGATGTCATCGAGTTCCGTGATGATGTCATGGAGATGCTTTGTGAGGTCATCGACTTACATTGTGAGGTCATCGAGTTCCGTGATGATGTCATAGACTTACATTGTGATGTCATCGAGTTCCGTGATGATGTCATAGAGATACATTGTGAGGTCATCGAGTTCCGTGATGATGTCATAGACTTACATTGTGATTTCATCCAGTTCCGTGATGATGTCATAGAGATACATTGTGAAGTCATCGAGTTCCGTGATGATGTCATAGTGTTACATTGTAAGGTCATCAAGTTCCGTGATGATGTCATAGACATACATTGTGATGTCATCGAGTTCCGTGATGATGTCATAGAGATGCTTTGTGAGGTCATCGACTTACATTGTGAGGTCATCGAGTTCCGTGATGATGTCATAGAGATACATTGTGAGGTTATCGAGTTCCGTGATGATGTCATAGAGATACATTGTGAGGTCATCGAGTTCCGTGATGATGTCATAGAGATACATTGTGAGGTCATCGAGTTCCGTGATGATGTCATAGACTTACATTGTGATGTCATCCAGTTCCGTGATGATGTCATAGAGATCCATTGTGAGGTCATTGAGTTCCGTGATGATGTCATAGTGTTACATTGTGAGGTCATCGAGTTCCGTGATGTAATAGAGATACATTGTGATGTCATTAAGTTCCGTGATGATGTCATAGAGATGCTTTGTGAGGTCATCGACTTACATTGTGAGGTCATCGAGTTCCGTGATGATGTCATAGAGATACATTGTGAGGTTATCGAGTTCCGTGATGATGTCATAGAGATACATTGTGAGGTCATCGAGTTCCGTGATGATGTCATAGAGATACATTGTGAGGTCATCGAGTTCCGTGATGATGTCATAGACTTACATTGTGATTTCATCCAGTTCCGTGATGATGTCATAGAGATACATTGTGATGTCATCGAGTTCCGTGATGATGTCATAGAGATACATTGTGATGTCATCGAGTTTCGTGATGATGTCATAGAGATGCATTGTGAGGTCATCGACTTTCATTGTGATGTCATCGAGTTCCGTGATGATGTCATAGAGTTACATTGTGAGGTCATCGAGTTCTGTGATGATGTCATAGAGATACATTGTGAGGTCATCGAGTTCCGTGATGATGTCATAGAGATACATTGTGATGTCATCGAGTTCCGTGATGATGTCATAGAGATACATTGTGAGGTCATCGAGTTCCGTGATGATGTCATAGACTTACATTGTGATGTCATCGAGTTCCGTGATGATGTCATAGAGATCCATTGTGAGGTCATCGAGTTCCGTAATGATGTCATAGAGATACATTATGATGTCATCGAGTTCCGTGATGATGTTATAGAGATACATTGTGAGGTCATCGAGTTCCGTGATGATGTCATAGAGATGCTTTGTGAGGTCATCGACTTACATTGTGAGGTCATCGAGTTCCGTGTTGAAGTCATATAGATACATTGTAATGTCATCGAGTTCCGTGATGATGTCATAGTGTTACATTGTGAGGTCATCAAGTTCCGTGATGATGTCATAGAGATACATTGTGATGTCATCGAGTTCCGTGATGATGTCATAGAGATACATTTTGAGGTCATCGAGTTCCGTGATTATGTCATAGTGTTACATTGTGATGTCATCAAGTTCCGTGATGATGTCATATAGATACATTTCGATGTCATCGAGTTCCGTGATGATGTCATAGAGATACATTGTGAGGTCATCAAGTTCCGTGATGATGTCATAGAGATACATTGTGAGGTCATCGAGTTCCGTGATGATGTCATAGAGATACATTGTGATGTCATTGAGTTCCGTGATGATGTCATAGAGATA
This sequence comes from Leptodactylus fuscus, assembly GCF_031893055.1. Taxonomy (NCBI): domain Eukaryota; kingdom Metazoa; phylum Chordata; class Amphibia; order Anura; family Leptodactylidae; genus Leptodactylus; species Leptodactylus fuscus. The sequence goes on from NC_134266.1 coordinate 145,886,113, forward strand.
CATTGTGAGGTCATCGAGCTCCGTGATGATGTCATAGAGATACATTGTGATGTCATCGAGTTCCGTGATGATGTCATAGAGATACATTGTGATGTCATCGAGTTTCGTGATTATGTCATAGAGATGCATTGTGAGGTCATCGACTTACATTGTGAGGTCATCGAGTTCCGTGATTATGTCTTACATTGTGATGTCATTGAGTTCCGTGATGATGTCATAGAGATACATTGTGATGTCATCGAGTTCCGTGATGATGTCATACATTGTGATGTCATTGAGTTCTGTGATGATGTCATAGAGATACATTGTGAGGTCATCGAGTTCCGTGTTGATGTCATAGACTTACATTGTGATGTCATCAAGTTCCGTGATGATGTCATAGAGATACATTGTGAGGTCATCGAGTTCCGTGATGATGTCATAGTGTTAAATTGTGAGGTCATCAAGTTCCGTGATGATGTCATAGAGATACATTGTGATGTAATCGAGTTCCGTGATGATGTCATAGAGATACATTGTGAGGTCATCGAGCTCCGTGATGATGTCATAGAGATACATTGTGATGTCATCGAGTTCCGTGATGATGTCATAGAGATACATTGTGATGTCATCGAGTTTCGTGATTATGTCGTAGAGATGCATTGTGAGGTCATCGACTTACATTGTGAGGTCATCGAGTTCCGTGATTATGTCTTACATTGTGATGTCATTGAGTTCCGTGATGATGTCATAGAGATACATTGTGATGTCATCGAGTTCCGTGATGATGTCATACATTGTGATGTCATTGAGTTCTGTGATGATGTCATAGAGATACATTGTGAGGTCATCGAGTTCCGTGTTGATGTCATAGACTTACATTGTGATGTCATCGAGTTCCGTGATGATGTCATAGAGATACATTGTGAGGTCATCGAGTTCCGTGATGATGTCATAGACTTACATTGTGATGTCATCGAGTTCCGTGATGATGTCATAGAGATCCATTGTGAGGTCATCGAGTTCCGTAATGATGTCATAGAGATACATTATGATGTCATCGAGTTCCGTGATGATGTTATAGAGATACATTGTGAGGTCATCGAGTTCCGTGATGATGTCATAGAGATGCTTTGTGAGGTCATCGACTTACATTGTGAGGTCATCGAGTTCCGTGATGAAGTCATATAGATACATTGTAATGTGATCGAGTTCCGTGATGATGTCATAGTGTTACATTGTGAGGTCATCAAGTTCCGTGATGATGTCATAGAGATACATTGTGATGTCATCGAGTTCCGTGATGATGTCATAGAGATACATTTTGAGGTCATCGAGTTCCGTGATTATGTCATAGTGTTACATTGTGATGTCATCAAGTTCCGTGATGATGTCATATAGATACATTACGATGTCATCGAGTTCCGTGATGATGTCATAGAGATACATTGTGAGGTCATCAATTTCCGTGATGATGTCATAGAGATACATTGTGAGGTCATCGAGTTCCGTGATGATGTCATAGAGATACATTGTGATGTAATCGAGTTCCGTGATGATGTCATAGAGATACATTGTGAGGTCATCGAGCTCCGTGATGATGTCATAGAGATACATTGTGATGTCATCGAGTTCCGTGATGATGTCATAGAGATACATTGTGATGTCATCGAGTTTCGTGATTATGTCATAGAGATGCATTGTGAGGTCATCGACTTACATTGTGAGGTCATCGAGTTCCGTGATTATGTCTTACATTGTGATGTCATTGAGTTCCGTGATGATGTCATAGAGATACATTGTGATGTCATCGAGTTCCGTGATGATGTCATACATTGTGATGTCATTGAGTTCTGTGATGATGTCATAGAGATACATTGTGAGGTCATCGAGTTCCGTGTTGATGTCATAGACTTACATTGTGATGTCATCGAGTTCCGTGATGATGTCATAGAGATACATTGTGAGGTCATCGAGTTCCGTGATGATGTCATAGACTTACATTGTGATGTCATCGAGTTCCGTGATGATGTCATAGAGATCCATTGTGAGGTCATCGAGTTCCGTAATGATGTCATAGAGATACATTATGATGTCATCGAGTTCCGTGATGATGTTATAGAGATACATTGTGAGGTCATCGAGTTCCGTGATGATGTCATAGAGATGCTTTGTGAGGTCATCGACTTACATTGTGAGGTCATCGAGTTCCGTGATGAAGTCATATAGATACATTGTAATATCATCGAGTTCCGTGATGATGTCATAGTGTTACATTGTGAGGTCATCAAGTTCCGTGATGATGTCATAGAGATACATTGTGATGTCATCGACTTCCGTGATGATGTCATAGAGATACATTTTGAGGTCATCGAGTTCCGTGATTATGTCATAGTGTTACATTGTGATGTCATCAAGTTCCGTGATGATGTCATATAGATACATTTCGATGTCATCGAGTTCCGTGATGATGTCATAGAGATACATTGTGAGGTCATCAAGTTCCGTGATGATGTCATAGAGATACATTGTGAGGTCATCGAGTTCCGTGATGATGTCATAGAGATACATTGTGATGTCATCGAGTTCCGTGATGATGTCATAGAGATACATTGTGAGGTCATCGAGCTCCGTGATGATGTCATAGAGATACATTGTGATGTCATCGAGTTCCGTGATGATGTCATAGAGATACATTGTGATGTCATCGAGTTTCGTGATTATGTCATAGAGATGCATTGTGAGGTCATCGACTTACATTGTGAGGTCATCGAGTTCCGTGATTATGTCTTACATTGTGATGTCATTGAGTTCCGTGATGATGTCATAGAGATACATTGTGATGTCATCGAGTTCCGTGATGATGTCATACATTGTGATGTCATTGAGTTCTGTGATGATGTCATAGAGATACATTGTGAGGTCATCGAGTTCCGTGTTGATGTCATAGACTTACATTGTGATGTCATCAAGTTCCGTGATGATGTCATAGAGATACATTGTGAGGTCATCGAGTTCCGTGATGATGTCATAGTGTTAAATTGTGAGGTCATCAAGTTCCGTGATGATGTCATAGAGATACATTGTGATGTCATCGAGTTCCGGGATGATGTCATAGAGATGCTTTGTAAGGTCATCGAGTTCCGTGATGATGTCATAGTGTTACATTGTGAGGTCATCAAGTTCCGTGATAATGTCATAGAGATACATTGTGATGTCATCGAGTTCCGTGATGATGTCATGGAGATGCTTTGTGAGGTCATCGACTTACATTGTGAGGTCATCGAGTTCCGTGATGATGTCATAGACTTACATTGTGATGTCATCGAGTTCCGTGATGATGTCATAGAGATACATTGTGAGGTCATCGAGTTCCGTGATGATGTCATAGACTTACATTGTGATTTCATCCAGTTCCGTGATGATGTCATAGAGATACATTGTGAAGTCATCGAGTTCCGTGATGATGTCATAGTGTTACATTGTAAGGTCATCAAGTTCCGTGATGATGTCATAGACATACATTGTGATGTCATCGAGTTCCATGATGATGTTATAGAGATGCTTTGTGAGGTCATCGACTTACATTGTGAGGTCATCGAGTTCCGTGATGATGTCATAGAGATACATTGTGAGGTCATCGAGTTCCGTGATGATGTCATAGAGATACATTGTGAGGTTATCGAGTTCCGTGATGATGTCATAGAGATACATTGTGAGGTCATCGAGTTCCGTGATGATGTCATAGAGATACATTGTGAGGTCATCGAGTTCCGTGATGATGTCATAGACTTACATTGTGATGTCATCCAGTTCCGTGATGATGTCATAGAGATCCATTGTGAGGTCATTGAGTTCCGTGATGATGTCATAGTGTTACATTGTGAGGTCATCGAGTTCCGTGATGTAATAGAGATACATTGTGATGTCATTAAGTTCCGTGATGATGTCATAGAGATGCTTTGTGAGGTCATCGACTTACATTGTGAGGTCATCGAGTTCCGTGATGATGTCATAGTGTTACATTGTGAGGTCATCAAGTTCCCTGATGATGTCATAGAGATACATTGTGATGTCATCGAGTTCCGTGATGATCTCATAGAGATACATTGTGATGTCATCGAGTTCCGTGATGATGTCATAGAGATACATTGTGAGGTCATCGAGTTCCGTGATGATGTCATAGTGTTACATTGTGATGTCATCACGTTCCGTGATGATGTCATAAAGATACATTTTGATGTCATCGAGTTCCGTGATGATGTCATAGAGATACATTGTGAGGTCATCGAGTTCCGTGATGACGTCATAGACTTACATTGTGATGTCATCGAGTTCCGTGATGATGTCATAGAGATACATTGTGAGGTCATCGAGTTCCGTGATGATGTCATAGTGTTACATTGTGACGTCATCAAGTTCCGTGATGATGTCATAGAGATGCATTGTGAGGTCATCGACTTACATTGTGAGGTCATCGAGTTCCGTGATGATGTCATACATTGTGATGTCATTGAGTTCCGTGATGATGTCATAGAGATACATTGTGATGTCATCGAGTTCCGTGATGATGTCATAGAGATACATTGTGATGTTATTGAGTTCTGTGATGATGTCATAGAGATACATTGTGATGTCATCGAGTTCCGTGATGATGTCATAGAGATACATTGTGAGGTCATCGAGTTCCGTGATGATGTCATAGACTTACATTGTGATGTCATCGAGTTCCGTGATGATGTCATAGAGATCCATTGTGAGGTCATCGAGTTCCGTGATGATGTCATAGAGATACATTATGATGTCATCGAGTTCCGTGATGATGTTATAGAGATACATTGTGAGGTCATCGAGTTCCGTGATGATGTCATAGAGATGCTTTGTGAGGTCATCGACTTACATTGTGAGGTTATCGAGTTCCGTGATCATGTCATATAGATACATTGTGATGTCATCGAGTTCCGTGATGATGTCATAGTGTTACATTGTGAGGTCATCAAGTTCCGTGATGATGTCATAGAGATTCATTGTGATGTCATCGAGTTCCGTGATGATCTCATAGAGATACATTGTGATGTCATTGAGTTCCGTGATGATGTCATAGAGATACATTGTGAGGTCATCGAGTTCCGTGATGATGTCATAGTGTTACATTGTGAGGTCATCGAGTTCCGTGATGATGTGATAGAGTTACATTGTGAGGTCATCGAGTTCCGTGATGATGTCATAGAGATACATTGTGAGGTCATCGAGTTCCGTGATGATGTCATAGACTTACATTGAGATGTCATCGAGTTCCGTGATGATGTCATAGAGATACATTGCGAGGTCATCGAGTTCCGTGATGATGTCATAGTGTTACATTGTGACGTCATCAAGTTCCGTGATGATGTCATAGAGATGCATTGTGAGGTCATCGACTTACATTGTGAGGTCATCGAGTTCTGTGATGATGTCATAGATACATTGTGATGTCATTGAGTTCCGTGATGATGTCATAGAGATACATTGTGAGGTCATCGAGTTCCGTGATGATGTCATAGACTTACGTTTTAATGTCATCGAGTTCCGTGATGATGTCATAGAGATACATTGTGAGGTCATCGAGTTCCGTGATGATGTCATGGAGATGCTTTGTGAGGTCATCGACTTACATTGTGAGGTCATCGAGTTCCGTGATGATGTCATAGACTTACATTGTGATGTCATCGAGTTCCGTGATGATGTCATAGAGATGCTTTGTGAGGTCATCGAGTTCCGTGATGATGTCATAGTGTTACATTGTGAGGTCATCAAGTTCCGTGATGATGTCATAGAGATTCATTGTGATGTCATCGAGTTCCGTGATGATGTCATGGAGATGCTTTGTGAGGTCATCGACTTACATTGTGAGGTCATCGAGTTCCGTGATGATGTCATAGACTTACATTGTGATGTCATCGAGTTCCGTGATGATGTCATAGAGATACATTGTGAGGTCATCGAGTTCCGTGATGATGTCATAGACTTACATTGTGATTTCATCCAGTTCCGTGATGATGTCATAGAGATACATTGTGAAGTCATCGAGTTCCGTGATGATGTCATAGTGTTACATTGTGAGGTCATCAAGTTCCGTGATGATGTCATAGACATACATTGTGATGTCATAGTGTTACATTGTAAGGTCATCAAGTTCCGTGATGATGTCATAGACATACATTGTGATGTCATCGACTTACATTGTGATGTCATCGAGTTCCGTGATGATGTCATAGAGATACATTGTGAGGTCATCGAGTTCCGTGATGATGTCATAGACTTACATTGTGATTTCATCCAGTTCCGTGATGATGTCATAGAGATACATTGTGATGTCATCGAGTTCCGTGATGATGTCATAGAGATACATTGTGATGTCATCGAGTTTCGTGATGATGTCATAGAGATGCATTGTGAGGTCATCGACTTTCATTGTGATGTCATCGAGTTCCGTGATGATGTCATAGAGTTACATTGTGAGGTCATCGAGTTCTGTGATGATGTCATAGAGATACATTGTGAGGTCATCGAGTTCCGTGATGATGTCATAGAGATACATTGTGATGTCATCGAGTTCCGTGATGATGTCATAGAGATACATTGTGAGGTCATCGAGTTCCGTGATGATGTCATAGACTTACATTGTGATGTCATCGAGTTCCGTGATGATGTCATAGAGATCCATTGTGAGGTCATCGAGTTCCGTAATGATGTCATAGAGATACATTATGATGTCATCGAGTTCCGTGATGATGTTATAGAGATACATTGTGAGGTCATCGAGTTCCGTGATGATGTCATAGAGATGCTTTGTGAGGTCATCGACTTACATTGTGAGGTCATCGAGTTCCGTGTTGAAGTCATATAGATACATTGTAATGTCATCGAGTTCCGTGATGATGTCATAGTGTTACATTGTGAGGTCATCAAGTTCCGTGATGATGTCATAGAGATACATTGTGATGTCATCGAGTTCCGTGATGATGTCATAGAGATACATTTTGAGGTCATCGAGTTCCGTGATTATGTCATAGTGTTACATTGTGATGTCATCAAGTTCCGTGATGATGTCATATAGATACATTTCGATGTCATCGAGTTCCGTGATGATGTCATAGAGATACATTGTGAGGTCATCAAGTTCCGTGATGATGTCATAGAGATACATTGTGAGGTCATCGAGTTCCGTGATGATGTCATAGAGATACATTGTGATGTCATTGAGTTCCGTGATGATGTCATAGAGATACATTGTGAGGTCATCGAGCTCCGTGATGATGTCATAGAGATACATTGTGATGTCATCGAGTTCCGTGATGATGTCATAGAGATACATTGTGATGTCATCGAGTTTCGTGATTATGTCATAGAGATGCATTGTGAGGTCATCGACTTACATTGTGAGGTCATCGAGTTCCGTGATTATGTCTTACATTGTGATGTCATTGAGTTCCGTGATGATGTCATAGAGATACATTGTGATGTCATCGAGTTCCGTGATGATGTCATACATTGTGATGTCATTGAGTTCTGTGATGATGTCATAGAGATACATTGTGAGGTCATCGAGTTCCGTGTTGATGTCATAGACTTACATTGTGATGTCATCAAGTTCCGTGATGATGTCATAGAGATACATTGTGAGGTCATCGAGTTCCGTGATGATGTCATAGTGTTAAATTGTGAGGTCATCAAGTTCCGTGATGATGTCATAGAGATACATTGTGATGTAATCGAGTTCCGTGATGATGTCATAGAGATACATTGTGAGGTCATCGAGCTCCGTGATGATGTCATAGAGATACATTGTGATGTCATCGAGTTCCGTGATGATGTCATAGAGATACATTGTGATGTCATCGAGTTTCGTGATTATGTCGTAGAGATGCATTGTGAGGTCATCGACTTACATTGTGAGGTCATCGAGTTCCGTGATTATGTCTTACATTGTGATGTCATTGAGTTCCGTGATGATGTCATAGAGATACATTGTGATGTCATCGAGTTCCGTGATGATGTCATACATTGTGATGTCATTGAGTTCTGTGATGATGTCATAGAGATACATTGTGAGGTCATCGAGTTCCGTGTTGATGTCATAGACTTACATTGTGATGTCATCGAGTTCCGTGATGATGTCATAGAGATACATTGTGAGGTCATCGAGTTCCGTGATGATGTCATAGACTTACATTGTGATGTCATCGAGTTCCGTGATGATGTCATAGAGATCCATTGTGAGGTCATCGAGTTCCGTAATGATGTCATAGAGATACATTATGATGTCATCGAGTTCCGTGATGATGTTATAGAGATACATTGTGAGGTCATCGAGTTCCGTGATGATGTCATAGAGATGCTTTGTGAGGTCATCGACTTACATTGTGAGGTCATCGAGTTCCGTGATGAAGTCATATAGATACATTGTAATGTCATCGAGTTCCGTGATGATGTCATAGTGTTACATTGTGAGGTCATCAAGTTCCGTGATGATGTCATAGAGATACATTGTGATGTCATCGAGTTCCGTGATGATGTCATAGAGATACATTTTGAGGTCATCGAGTTCCGTGATTATGTCATAGTGTTACATTGTGATGTCATCAAGTTCCGTGATGATGTCATATAGATACATTACGATGTCATCGAGTTCCGTGATGATGTCATAGAGATACATTGTGAGGTCATCAATTTCCGTGATGATGTCATAGAGATACATTGTGAGGTCATCGAGTTCCGTGATGATGTCATAGAGATACATTGTGATGTAATCGAGTTCCGTGATGATGTCATAGAGATACATTGTGAGGTCATCGAGCTCCGTGATGATGTCATAGAGATACATTGTGATGTCATCGAGTTCCGTGATGATGTCATAGAGATACATTGTGATGTCATCGAGTTTCGTGATTATGTCATAGAGATGCATTGTGAGGTCATCGACTTACATTGTGAGGTCATCGAGTTCCGTGATTATGTCTTACATTGTGATGTCATTGAGTTCCGTGATGATGTCATAGAGATACATTGTGATGTCATCGAGTTCCGTGATGATGTCATACATTGTGATGTCATTGAGTTCTGTGATGATGTCATAGAGATACATTGTGAGGTCATCGAGTTCCGTGTTGATGTCATAGACTTACATTGTGATGTCATCGAGTTCCGTGATGATGTCATAGAGATACATTGTGAGGTCATCGAGTTCCGTGATGATGTCATAGACTTACATTGTGATGTCATCGAGTTCCGTGATGATGTCATAGAGATCCATTGTGAGGTCATCGAGTTCCGTAATGATGTCATAGAGATACATTATGATGTCATCGAGTTCCGTGATGATGTTATAGAGATACATTGTGAGGTCATCGAGTTCCGTGATGATGTCATAGAGATGCTTTGTGAGGTCATCGACTTACATTGTGAGGTCATCGAGTTCCGTGATGAAGTCATATAGATACATTGTAATGTCATCGAGTTCCGTGATGATGTCATAGTGTTACATTGTGAGGTCATCAAGTTCCGTGATGATGTCATAGAGATACATTGTGATGTCATCGAGTTCCGTGATGATGTCATAGAGATACATTTTGAGGTCATCGAGTTCCGTGATTATGTCATAGTGTTACATTGTGATGTCATCAAGTTCCGTGATGATGTCATATAGATACATTTCGATGTCATCGAGTTCCGTGATGATGTCATAGAGATACATTGTGAGGTCATCAAGTTCCGTGATGATGTCATAGAGATACATTGTGAGGTCATCGAGTTCCGTGATGATGTCATAGAGATACATTGTGATGTCATCGAGTTCCGTGATGATGTCATAGAGATACATTGTGAGGTCATCGAGCTCCGTGATGATGTCATAGAGATACATTGTGATGTCATCGAGTTCCGTGATGATGTCATAGAGATACATTGTGATGTCATCGAGTTTCGTGATTATGTCATAGAGATGCATTGTGAGGTCATCGACTTACATTGTGAGGTCATCGAGTTCCGTGATTATGTCTTACATTGTGATGTCATTGAGTTCCGTGATGATGTCATAGAGATACATTGTGATGTCATCGAGTTCCGTGATGATGTCATACATTGTGATGTCATTGAGTTCTGTGATGATGTCATAGAGATACATTGTGAGGTCATCGAGTTCCGGGATGATGTCATAGAGATGCTTTGTGAGGTCATCGAGTTCCGTGATGATGTCATAGTGTTACATTGTGAGGTCATCAAGTTCCGTGATGATGTCATAGAGATACATTGTGATGTCATCGAGTTCCGTGATGATGTCATGGAGATGCTTTGTGAGGTCATCGACTTACATTGTGAGGTCATCGAGTTCCGTGATGATGTCATAGACTTACATTGTGATGTCATCGAGTTCCGTGATGATGTCATAGAGATACATTGTGAGGTCATCGAGTTCCGTGATGATGTCATAGACTTACATTGTGATTTCATCCAGTTCCGTGATGATGTCATAGAGATACATTGTGAAGTCATCGAGTTCCGTGATGATGTCATAGTGTTACATTGTAAGGTCATCAAGTTCCGTGATGATGTCATAGACATACATTGTGATGTCATCGAGTTCCGTGATGATGTCATAGAGATGCTTTGTGAGGTCATCGACTTACATTGTGAGGTCATCGAGTTCCGTGATGATGTCATAGAGATACATTGTGAGGTCATCGAGTTCCGTGATGATGTCATAGAGATACATTGTGAGGTTATCGAGTTCCGTGATGATGTCATAGAGATACATTGTGAGGTCATCGAGTTCCGTGATGATGTCATAGAGATACATTGTGAGGTCATCGAGTTCCGTGATGATGTCATAGACTTACATTGTGATGTCATCCAGTTCCGTGATGATGTCATAGAGATCCATTGTGAGGTCATTGAGTTCCGTGATGATGTCATAGTGTTACATTGTGAGGTCATCGAGTTCCGTGATGTAATAGAGATACATTGTGATGTCATTAAGTTCCGTGATGATGTCATAGAGATGCTTTGTGAGGTCATCGACTTACATTGTGAGGTCATCGAGTTCCGTGATGATGTCATAGTGTTACATTGTGAGGTCATCAAGTTCCCTGATGATGTCATAGAGATACATTGTGATGTCATCGAGTTCCGTGATGATCTCATAGAGATACATTGTGATGTCATCGAGTTCCGTGATGATGTCATAGAGATACATTGTGAGGTCATCGAGTTCCGTGATGATGTCATAGTGTTACATTGTGATGTCATCACGTTCCGTGATGATGTCATAAAGATACATTTTGATGTCATCGAGTTCCGTGATGATGTCATAGAGATACATTGTGAGGTCATCGAGTTCCGTGATGACGTCATAGACTTACATTGTGATGTCATCGAGTTCCGTGATGATGTCATAGAGATACATTGTGAGGTCATCGAGTTCCGTGATGATGTCATAGTGTTACATTGTGACGTCATCAAGTTCCGTGATGATGTCATAGAGATGCATTGTGAGGTCATCGACTTACATTGTGAGGTCATCGAGTTCCGTGATGATGTCATACATTGTGATGTCATTGAGTTCCGTGATGATGTCATAGAGATACATTGTGATGTCATCGAGTTCCGTGATGATGTCATAGAGATACATTGTGATGTTATTGAGTTCTGTGATGATGTCATAGAGATACATTGTGATGTCATCGAGTTCCGTGATGATGTCATAGAGAAACATTGTGAGGTCATCGAGTTCCGTGATGATGTCATAGACTTACATTGTGATGTCATCGAGTTCCGTGATGATGTCATAGAGATCCATTGTGAGGTCATCGAGTTCCGTGATGATGTCATAGAGATACATTATGATGTCATCGAGTTCCGTGATGATGTTATAGAGATACATTGTGAGGTCATCGAGTTCCGTGATGATGTCATAGAGATGCTTTGTGAGGTCATCGACTTACATTGTGAGGTTATCGAGTTCCGTGATCATGTCATATAGATACATTGTGATGTCATCGAGTTCCGTGATGATGTCATAGTGTTACATTGTGAGGTCATCAAGTTCCGTGATGATGTCATAGAGATTCATTGTGATGTCATCGAGTTCCGTGATGATCTCATAGAGATACATTGTGATGTCATTGAGTTCCGTGATGATGTCATAGAGATACATTGTGAGGTCATCGAGTTCCGTGATGATGTCATAGTGTTACATTGTGAGGTCATCGAGTTCCGTGATGATGTCATAGAGTTACATTGTGAGGTCATCGAGTTCCGTGATGATGTCATAGAGATACATTGTGAGGTCATCGAGTTCCGTGATGATGTCATAGACTTACATTGAGATGTCATCGAGTTCCGTGATGATGTCATAGAGATACATTGCGAGGTCATCGAGTTCCGTGATGATGTCATAGTGTTACATTGTGACGTCATCAAGTTCCGTGATGATGTCATAGAGATGCATTGTGAGGTCATCGACTTACATTGTGAGGTCATCGAGTTCTGTGATGATGTCATAGATACATTGTGATGTCATTGAGTTCCGTGATGATGTCATAGAGATACATTGTGAGGTCATCGAGTTCCGTGATGATGTCATAGACTTACGTTTTAATGTCATCGAGTTCCGTGATGATGTCATAGAGATACATTGTGAGGTCATCGAGTTCCGTGATGATGTCATGGAGATGCTTTGTGAGGTCATCGACTTACATTGTGAGGTCATCGAGTTCCGTGATGATGTCATAGACTTACATTGTGATGTCATCGAGTTCCGTGATGATGTCATAGAGATGCTTTGTGAGGTCATCGAGTTCCGTGATGATGTCATAGTGTTACATTGTGAGGTCATCAAGTTCCGTGATGATGTCATAGAGATTCATTGTGATGTCATCGAGTTCCGTGATGATGTCATGGAGATTCTTTGTGAGGTCATCGACTTACATTGTGAGGTCATCGAGTTCCGTGATGATGTCATAGACTTACATTGTGATGTCATCGAGTTCCGTGATGATGTCATAGAGATACATTGTGAGGTCATCGAGTTCCGTGATGATGTCATAGACTTACATTGTGATTTCATCCAGTTCCGTGATGATGTCATAGAGATACATTGTGAAGTCATCGAGTTCCGTGATGATGTCATAGTGTTACATTGTGAGGTCATCAAGTTCCGTGATGATGTCATAGACATACATTGTGATGTCATAGTGTTACATTGTAAGGTCATCAAGTTCCGTGATGATGTCATAGACATACATTGTGATGTCATCGACTTACATTGTGATGTCATCGAGTTCCGTGATGATGTCATAGAGATACATTGTGAGGTCATCGAGTTCCGTGATGATGTCATAGACTTACATTGTGATTTCATCCAGTTCCGTGATGATGTCATAGAGATACATTGTGATGTCATCGAGTTCCGTGATGATGTCATAGAGATACATTGTGATGTCATCGAGTTTCGTGATGATGTCATAGAGATGCATTGTGAGGTCATCGACTTTCATTGTGATGTCATCGAGTTCCGTGATGATGTCATAGAGTTACATTGTGAGGTCATCGAGTTCTGTGATGATGTCATAGAGATACATTGTGAGGTCATCGAGTTCCGTGATGATGTCATAGAGATACATTGTGATGTCATCGAGTTCCGTGATGATGTCATAGAGATACATTGTGAGGTCATCGAGTTCCGTGATGATGTCATAGACTTACATTGTGATGTCATCGAGTTCCGTGATGATGTCATAGAGATCCATTGTGAGGTCATCGAGTTCCGTAATGATGTCATAGAGATACATTATGATGTCATCGAGTTCCGTGATGATGTTATAGAGATACATTGTGAGGTCATCGAGTTCCGTGATGATGTCATAGAGATGCTTTGTGAGGTCATCGACTTACATTGTGAGGTCATCGAGTTCCGTGTTGAAGTCATATAGATACATTGTAATGTCATCGAGTTCCGTGATGATGTCATAGTGTTACATTGTGAGGTCATCAAGTTCCGTGATGATGTCATAGAGATACATTGTGATGTCATCGAGTTCCGTGATGATGTCATAGAGATACATTTTGAGGTCATCGAGTTCCGTGATTATGTCATAGTGTTACATTGTGATGTCATCAAGTTCCGTGATGATGTCATATAGATACATTTCGATGTCATCGAGTTCCGTGATGATGTCATAGAGATACATTGTGAGGTCATCAAGTTCCGTGATGATGTCATAGAGATACATTGTGAGGTCATCGAGTTCCGTGATGATGTCATAGAGATACATTGTGATGTCATTGAGTTCCGTGATGATGTCATAGAGATACATTGTGAGGTCATCGAGCTCCGTGATGATGTCATAGAGATACATTGTGATGTCATCGAGTTCCGTGATGATGTCATAGAGATACATTGTGATGTCATCGAGTTTCGTGATTATGTCATAGAGATGCATTGTGAGGTCATCGACTTACATTGTGAGGTCATCGAGTTCCGTGATTATGTCTTACATTGTGATGTCATTGAGTTCCGTGATGATGTCATAGAGATACATTGTGATGTCATCGAGTTCCGTGATGATGTCATACATTGTGATGTCATTGAGTTCTGTGATGATGTCATAGAGATACATTGTGAGGTCATCGAGTTCCGTGTTGATGTCATAGACTTACATTGTGATGTCATCAAGTTCCGTGATGATGTCATAGAGATACATTGTGAGGTCATCGAGTTCCGTGATGATGTCATAGTGTTAAATTGTGAGGTCATCAAGTTCCGTGATGATGTCATAGAGATACATTGTGATGTAATCGAGTTCCGTGATGATGTCATAGAGATACATTGTGAGGTCATCGAGCTCCGTGATGATGTCATAGAGATACATTGTGATGTCATCGAGTTCCGTGATGATGTCATAGAGATACATTGTGATGTCATCGAGTTTCGTGATTATGTCGTAGAGATGCATTGTGAGGTCATCGACTTACATTGTGAGGTCATCGAGTTCCGTGATTATGTCTTACATTGTGATGTCATTGAGTTCCGTGATGATGTCATAGAGATACATTGTGATGTCATCGAGTTCCGTGATGATGTCATACATTGTGATGTCATTGAGTTCTGTGATGATGTCATAGAGATACATTGTGAGGTCATCGAGTTCCGTGTTGATGTCATAGACTTACATTGTGATGTCATCGAGTTCCGTGATGATGTCATAGAGATACATTGTGAGGTCATCGAGTTCCGTGATGATGTCATAGACTTACATTGTGATGTCATCGAGTTCCGTGATGATGTCATAGAGATCCATTGTGAGGTCATCGAGTTCCGTAATGATGTCATAGAGATACATTATGATGTCATCGAGTTCCGTGATGATGTTATAGAGATACATTGTGAGGTCATCGAGTTCCGTGATGATGTCATAGAGATGCTTTGTGAGGTCATCGACTTACATTGTGAGGTCATCGAGTTCCGTGATGAAGTCATATAGATACATTGTAATGTCATCGAGTTCCGTGATGATGTCATAGTGTTACATTGTGAGGTCATCAAGTTCCGTGATGATGTCATAGAGATACATTGTGATGTCATCGAGTTCCGTGATGATGTCATAGAGATACATTTTGAGGTCATCGAGTTCCGTGATTATGTCATAGTGTTACATTGTGATGTCATCAAGTTCCGTGATGATGTCATATAGATACATTACGATGTCATCGAGTTCCGTGATGATGTCATAGAGATACATTGTGAGGTCATCAATTTCCGTGATGATGTCATAGAGATACATTGTGAGGTCATCGAGTTCCGTGATGATGTCATAGAGATACATTGTGATGTAATCGAGTTCCGTGATGATGTCATAGAGATACATTGTGAGGTCATCGAGCTCCGTGATGATGTCATAGAGATACATTGTGATGTCATCGAGTTCCGTGATGATGTCATAGAGATACATTGTGATGTCATCGAGTTTCGTGATTATGTCATAGAGATGCATTGTGAGGTCATCGACTTACATTGTGAGGTCATCGAGTTCCGTGATTATGTCTTACATTGTGATGTCATTGAGTTCCGTGATGATGTCATAGAGATACATTGTGATGTCATCGAGTTCCGTGATGATGTCATACATTGTGATGTCATTGAGTTCTGTGATGATGTCATAGAGATACATTGTGAGGTCATCGAGTTCCGTGTTGATGTCATAGACTTACATTGTGATGTCATCGAGTTCCGTGATGATGTCATAGAGATACATTGTGAGGTCATCGAGTTCCGTGATGATGTCATAGACTTACATTGTGATGTCATCGAGTTCCGTGATGATGTCATAGAGATCCATTGTGAGGTCATCGAGTTCCGTAATGATGTCATAGAGATACATTATGATGTCATCGAGTTCCGTGATGATGTTATAGAGATACATTGTGAGGTCATCGAGTTCCGTGATGATGTCATAGAGATGCTTTGTGAGGTCATCGACTTACATTGTGAGGTCATCGAGTTCCGTGATGAAGTCATATAGATACATTGTAATGTCATCGAGTTCCGTGATGATGTCATAGTGTTACATTGTGAGGTCATCAAGTTCCGTGATGATGTCATAGAGATACATTGTGATGTCATCGAGTTCCGTGATGATGTCATAGAGATACATTTTGAGGTCATCGAGTTCCGTGATTATGTCATAGTGTTACATTGTGATGTCATCAAGTTCCGTGATGATGTCATATAGATACATTTCGATGTCATCGAGTTCCGTGATGATGTCATAGAGATACATTGTGAGGTCATCAAGTTCCGTGATGATGTCATAGAGATACATTGTGAGGTCATCGAGCTCCGTGATGATGTCATAGAGATACATTGTGATGTCATCGAGTTCCGTGATGATGTCATAGAGATACATTGTGATGTCATCGAGTTTCGTGATTATGTCATAGAGATGCATTGTGAGGTCATCGACTTACATTGTGAGGTCATCGAGTTCCGTGATTATGTCTTACATTGTGATGTCATTGAGTTCCGTGATGATGTCATAGAGATACATTGTGATGTCATCGAGTTCCGTGATGATGTCATACATTGTGATGTCATTGAGTTCTGTGATGATGTCATAGAGATACATTGTGAGGTCATCGAGTTCCGGGATGATGTCATAGAGATGCTTTGTGAGGTCATCGAGTTCCGTGATGATGTCATAGTGTTACATTGTGAGGTCATCAAGTTCCGTGATGATGTCATAGAGATACATTGTGATGTCATCGAGTTCCGTGATGATGTCATGGAGATGCTTTGTGAGGTCATCGACTTACATTGTGAGGTCATCGAGTTCCGTGATGATGTCATAGACTTACATTGTGATGTCATCGAGTTCCGTGATGATGTCATAGAGATACATTGTGAGGTCATCGAGTTCCGTGATGATGTCATAGACTTACATTGTGATTTCATCCAGTTCCGTGATGATGTCATAGAGATACATTGTGAAGTCATCGAGTTCCGTGATGATGTCATAGTGTTACATTGTAAGGTCATCAAGTTCCGTGATGATGTCATAGACATACATTGTGATGTCATCGAGTTCCGTGATGATGTCATAGAGATGCTTTGTGAGGTCATCGACTTACATTGTGAGGTCATCGAGTTCCGTGATGATGTCATAGAGATACATTGTGAGGTCATCGAGTTCCGTGATGATGTCATAGAGATACATTGTGAGGTTATCGAGTTCCGTGATGATGTCATAGAGATACATTGTGAGGTCATCGAGTTCCGTGATGATGTCATAGAGATACATTGTGAGGTCATCGAGTTCCGTGATGATGTCATAGACTTACATTGTGATGTCATCCAGTTCCGTGATGATGTCATAGAGATCCATTGTGAGGTCATTGAGTTCCGTGATGATGTCATAGTGTTACATTGTGAGGTCATCGAGTTCCGTGATGTAATAGAGATACATTGTGATGTCATTAAGTTCCGTGATGATGTCATAGAGATGCTTTGTGAGGTCATCGACTTACATTGTGAGGTCATCGAGTTCCGTGATGATGTCATAGTGTTACATTGTGAGGTCATCAAGTTCCCTGATGATGTCATAGAGATACATTGTGATGTCATCGAGTTCCGTGATGATCTCATAGAGATACATTGTGATGTCATCGAGTTCCGTGATGATGTCATAGAGATACATTGTGAGGTCATCGAGTTCCGTGATGATGTCATAGTGTTACATTGTGATGTCATCACGTTCCGTGATGATGTCATAAAGATACATTTTGATGTCATCGAGTTCCGTGATGATGTCATAGAGATACATTGTGAGGTCATCGAGTTCCGTGATGACGTCATAGACTTACATTGTGATGTCATCGAGTTCCGTGATGATGTCATAGAGATACATTGTGAGGTCATCGAGTTCCGTGATGATGTCATAGTGTTACATTGTGACGTCATCAAGTTCCGTGATGATGTCATAGAGATGCATTGTGAGGTCATCGACTTACATTGTGAGGTCATCGAGTTCCGTGATGATGTCATACATTGTGATGTCATTGAGTTCCGTGATGATGTCATAGAGATACATTGTGATGTCATCGAGTTCCGTGATGATGTCATAGAGATACATTGTGATGTTATTGAGTTCTGTGATGATGTCATAGAGATACATTGTGATGTCATCGAGTTCTGTGATGATGTCATAGAGAAACATTGTGAGGTCATCGAGTTCCGTGATGATGTCATAGACTTACATTGTGATGTCATCGAGTTCCGTGATGATGTCATAGAGATCCATTGTGAGGTCATCGAGTTCCGTGATGATGTCATAGAGATACATTATGATGTCATCGAGTTCCGTGATGATGTTATAGAGATACATTGTGAGGTCATCGAGTTCCGTGATGATGTCATAGAGATGCTTTGTGAGGTCATCGACTTACATTGTGAGGTTATCGAGTTCCGTGATCATGTCATATAGATACATTGTGATGTCATCGAGTTCCGTGATGATGTCATAGTGTTACATTGTGAGGTCATCAAGTTCCGTGATGATGTCATAGAGATTCATTGTGATGTCATCGAGTTCCGTGATGATCTCATAGAGATACATTGTGATGTCATTGAGTTCCGTGATGATGTCATAGAGATACATTGTGAGGTCATCGAGTTCCGTGATGATGTCATAGTGTTACATTGTGAGGTCATCGAGTTCCGTGATGATGTCATAGAGTTACATTGTGAGGTCATCGAGTTCCGTGATGATGTCATAGAGATACATTGTGAGGTCATCGAGTTCCGTGATGATGTCATAGACTTACATTGAGATGTCATCGAGTTCCGTGATGATGTCATAGAGATACATTGCGAGGTCATCGAGTTCCGTGATGATGTCATAGTGTTACATTGTGACGTCATCAAGTTCCGTGATGATGTCATAGAGATGCATTGTGAGGTCATCGACTTACATTGTGAGGTCATCGAGTTCTGTGATGATGTCATAGATACATTGTGATGTCATTGAGTTCCGTGATGATGTCATAGAGATACATTGTGAGGTCATCGAGTTCCGTGATGATGTCATAGACTTACGTTTTAATGTCATCGAGTTCCGTGATGATGTCATAGAGATACATTGTGAGGTCATCGAGTTCCGTGATGATGTCATGGAGATGCTTTGTGAGGTCATCGACTTACATTGTGAGGTCATCGAGTTCCGTGATGATGTCATAGACTTACATTGTGATGTCATCGAGTTCCGTGATGATGTCATAGAGATGCTTTGTGAGGTCATCGAGTTCCGTGATGATGTCATAGTGTTACATTGTGAGGTCATCAAGTTCCGTGATGATGTCATAGAGATTCATTGTGATGTCATCGAGTTCCGTGATGATGTCATGGAGATTCTTTGTGAGGTCATCGACTTACATTGTGAGGTCATCGAGTTCCGTGATGATGTCATAGACTTACATTGTGATGTCATCGAGTTCCGTGATGATGTCATAGAGATACATTGTGAGGTCATCGAGTTCCGTGATGATGTCATAGACTTACATTGTGATTTCATCCAGTTCCGTGATGATGTCATAGAGATACATTGTGAAGTCATCGAGTTCCGTGATGATGTCATAGTGTTACATTGTGAGGTCATCAAGTTCCGTGATGATGTCATAGACATACATTGTGATGTCATAGTGTTACATTGTAAGGTCATCAAGTTCCGTGATGATGTCATAGACATACATTGTGATGTCATCGACTTACATTGTGATGTCATCGAGTTCCGTGATGATGTCATAGAGATACATTGTGAGGTCATCGAGTTCCGTGATGATGTCATAGACTTACATTGTGATTTCATCCAGTTCCGTGATGATGTCATAGAGATACATTGTGAAGTCATCGAGTTCCGTGATGATGTCATAGTGTTACATTGTGAGGTCATCGAGTTCCGTGATGATGTCATAGAGATGCTTTGTGAGGTCATCGACTTACATTGTGAGGTCATCGAGTTCCGTGATGATGTCATAGAGTTACATTGTGAGGTCATCGAGTTCCGTGATGATGTCATAGAGATACATTGTGAGGTCATCGAGTTCCGTGATGATGTCATAGAGATACATTGTGATGTCATCGAGTTCCGTGATGATGTCATAGAGATACATTGTGATGTCATCGAGTTTCGTGATGATGTCATAGAGATGCATTGTGAGGTCATCGACTTTCATTGTGATGTCATCGAGTTCCGTGATGATGTCATAGAGTTACATTGTGAGGTCATCGAGTTCTGTGATGATGTCATAGAGATACATTGTGAGGTCATCGAGTTCCGTGATGATGTCATAGAGATACATTGTGATGTCATCGAGTTCCGTGATGATGTCATAGAGATACATTGTGAGGTCATCGAGTTCCGTGATGATGTCATAGACTTACATTGTGATGTCATCGAGTTCCGTGATGATGTCATAGAGATCCATTGTGAGGTCATCGAGTTCCGTAATGATGTCATAGAGATACATTATGATGTCATCGAGTTCCGTGATGATGTTATAGAGATACATTGTGAGGTCATCGAGTTCCGTGATGATGTCATAGAGATGCTTTGTGAGGTCATCGACTTACATTGTGAGGTCATCGAGTTCCGTGATGAAGTCATATAGATACATTGTAATGTCATCGAGTTCCGTGATGATGTCATAGTGTTACATTGTGAGGTCATCAAGTTCCGTGATGATGTCATAGAGATACATTGTGATGTCATCGAGTTCCGTGATGATGTCATAGAGATACATTTTGAGGTCATCGAGTTCCGTGATTATGTCATAGTGTTACATTGTGATGTCATCAAGTTCCGTGATGATGTCATATAGATACATTTCGATGTCATCGAGTTCCGTGATGATGTCATAGAGATACATTGTGAGGTCATCAATTTCCGTGATGATGTCATAGAGATACATTGTGAGGTCATCGAGTTCCGTGATGATGTCATAGAGATACATTGTGATGTAATCGAGTTCCGTGATGATGTCATAGAGATACATTGTGAGGTCATCGAGCTCCGTGATGATGTCATAGAGATACATTGTGATGTCATCGAGTTCCGTGATGATGTCATAGAGATACATTGTGATGTCATCGAGTTTCGTGATTATGTCATAGAGATGCATTGTGAGGTCATCGACTTACATTGTGAGGTCATCGAGTTCCGTGATTATGTCTTACATTGTGATGTCATTGAGTTCCGTGATGATGTCATAGAGATACATTGTGATGTCATCGAGTTCCGTGATGATGTCATACATTGTGATGTCATTGAGTTCTGTGATGATGTCATAGAGATACATTGTGAGGTCATCGAGTTCCGTGTTGATGTCATAGACTTACATTGTGATGTCATCGAGTTCCGTGATGATGTCATAGAGATACATTGTGAGGTCATCGAGTTCCGTAATGA
Source organism: Leptodactylus fuscus (assembly GCF_031893055.1). NCBI lineage: Eukaryota > Metazoa > Chordata > Amphibia > Anura > Leptodactylidae > Leptodactylus > Leptodactylus fuscus. The sequence goes on from NC_134266.1 coordinate 145,908,087, forward strand.
TGTCATAGAGATACATTATGATGTCATCGAGTTCCGTGATGATGTTATAGAGATACATTATGATGTCATCGAGTTCCGTGATGATGTTATAGAGATACATTGTGATGTCATCGAGTTCCGTGATGATGTCATAGAGATACATTGTGATGTCATCGAGTTTCGTGATTATGTCATAGAGATGCATTGTGAGGTCATCGACTTACATTGTGAGGTCATCGAGTTCCGTGATTATGTCTTACATTGTGATGTCATTGAGTTCCGTGATGATGTCATAGAGATACATTGTGATGTCATCGAGTTCCGTGATGATGTCATGCATTGTGATGTCATTGAGTTCTGTGATGATGTCATAGAGATACATTGTGAGGTCATCGAGTTCCGTGTTGATGTCATAGACTTACATTGTGATGTCATCGAGTTCCGTGATGATGTCATAGAGATCCATTGTGAGGTCATCGAGTTCCGTAATGATGTCATAGAGATACATTATGATGTCATCGAGTTCCGTGATGATGTTATAGAGATACATTGTGAGGTCATCGAGTTCCGTGATGATGTCATAGAGATGCTTTGTGAGGTCATCGACTTACATTGTGAGGTCATCGAGTTCCGTGATGAAGTCATATAGATACATTGTAATGTCATCGAGTTCCGTGATGATGTCATAGTGTTACATTGTGAGGTCATCAAGTTCCGTGATGATGTCATAGAGATACATTGTGATGTCATCGAGTTCCGTGATGATGTCATAGAGATACATTTTGAGGTCATCGAGTTCCGTGATTATGTCATAGTGTTACATTGTGATGTCATCAAGTTCCGTGATGATGTCATATAGATACATTTCGATGTCATCGAGTTCCGTGATGATGTCATAGAGATACATTGTGAGGTCATCAAGTTCCGTGATGATGTCATAGAGATACATTGTGAGGTCATCGAGTTCCGTGATGATGTCATAGAGATACATTGTGATGTCATCGAGTTCCGTGATGATGTCATAGAGATACATTGTGAGGTCATCGAGCTCCGTGATGATGTCATAGAGATACATTGTGATGTCATCGAGTTCCGTGATGATGTCATAGAGATACATTGTGATGTCATCGAGTTTCGTGATTATGTCATAGAGATGCATTGTGAGGTCATCGACTTACATTGTGAGGTCATCGAGTTCCGTGATTATGTCTTACATTGTGATGTCATTGAGTTCCGTGATGATGTCATAGAGATACATTGTGATGTCATCGAGTTCCGTGATGATGTCATACATTGTGATGTCATTGAGTTCTGTGATGATGTCATAGAGATACATTGTGAGGTCATCGAGTTCCGGGATGATGTCATAGAGATGCTTTGTGAGGTCATCGAGTTCCGTGATGATGTCATAGTGTTACATTGTGAGGTCATCAAGTTCCGTGATGATGTCATAGAGATACATTGTGATGTCATCGAGTTCCGTGATGATGTCATGGAGATGCTTTGTGAGGTCATCGACTTACATTGTGAGGTCATCGAGTTCCGTGATGATGTCATAGACTTACATTGTGATGTCATCGAGTTCCGTGATGATGTCATAGAGATACATTGTGAGGTCATCGAGTTCCGTGATGATGTCATAGACTTACATTGTGATTTCATCCAGTTCCGTGATGATGTCATAGAGATACATTGTGAAGTCATCGAGTTCCGTGATGATGTCATAGTGTTACATTGTAAGGTCATCAAGTTCCGTGATGATGTCATAGACATACATTGTGATGTCATCGAGTTCCGTGATGATGTCATAGAGATGCTTTGTGAGGTCATCGACTTACATTGTGAGGTCATCGAGTTCCGTGATGATGTCATAGAGATACATTGTGAGGTCATCGAGTTCCGTGATGATGTCATAGAGATACATTGTGAGGTTATCGAGTTCCGTGATGATGTCATAGAGATACATTGTGAGGTCATCGAGTTCCGTGATGATGTCATAGAGATACATTGTGAGGTCATCGAGTTCCGTGATGATGTCATAGACTTACATTGTGATGTCATCCAGTTCCGTGATGATGTCATAGAGATCCATTGTGAGGTCATTGAGTTCCGTGATGATGTCATAGTGTTACATTGTGAGGTCATCGAGTTCCGTGATGTAATAGAGATACATTGTGATGTCATTAAGTTCCGTGATGATGTCATAGAGATGCTTTGTGAGGTCATCGACTTACATTGTGAGGTCATCGAGTTCCGTGATGATGTCATAGTGTTACATTGTGAGGTCATCAAGTTCCCTGATGATGTCATAGAGATACATTGTGATGTCATCGAGTTCCGTGATGATCTCATAGAGATACATTGTGATGTCATCGAGTTCCGTGATGATGTCATAGAGATACATTGTGAGGTCATCGAGTTCCGTGATGATGTCATAGTGTTACATTGTGATGTCATCACGTTCCGTGATGATGTCATAAAGATACATTTTGATGTCATCGAGTTCCGTGATGATGTCATAGAGATACATTGTGAGGTCATCGAGTTCCGTGATGACGTCATAGACTTACATTGTGATGTCATCGAGTTCCGTGATGATGTCATAGAGATACATTGTGAGGTCATCGAGTTCCGTGATGATGTCATAGTGTTACATTGTGACGTCATCAAGTTCCGTGATGATGTCATAGAGATGCATTGTGAGGTCATCGACTTACATTGTGAGGTCATCGAGTTCCGTGATGATGTCATACATTGTGATGTCATTGAGTTCCGTGATGATGTCATAGAGATACATTGTGATGTTATTGAGTTCTGTGATGATGTCATAGAGATACATTGTGATGTCATCGAGTTCCGTGATGATGTCATAGAGAAACATTGTGAGGTCATCGAGTTCCGTGATGATGTCATAGACTTACATTGTGATGTCATCGAGTTCCGTGATGATGTCATAGAGATCCATTGTGAGGTCATCGAGTTCCGTGATGATGTCATAGAGATACATTATGATGTCATCGAGTTCCGTGATGATGTTATAGAGATACATTGTGAGGTCATCGAGTTCCGTGATGATGTCATAGAGATGCTTTGTGAGGTCATCGACTTACATTGTGAGGTTATCGAGTTCCGTGATCATGTCATATAGATACATTGTGATGTCATCGAGTTCCGTGATGATGTCATAGTGTTACATTGTGAGGTCATCAAGTTCCGTGATGATGTCATAGAGATTCATTGTGATGTCATCGAGTTCCGTGATGATCTCATAGAGATACATTGTGATGTCATTGAGTTCCGTGATGATGTCATAGAGATACATTGTGAGGTCATCGAGTTCCGTGATGATGTCATAGTGTTACATTGTGAGGTCATCGAGTTCCGTGATGATGTCATAGAGTTACATTGTGAGGTCATCGAGTTCCGTGATGATGTCATAGAGATACATTGTGAGGTCATCGAGTTCCGTGATGATGTCATAGACTTACATTGAGATGTCATCGAGTTCCGTGATGATGTCATAGAGATACATTGCGAGGTCATCGAGTTCCGTGATGATGTCATAGTGTTACATTGTGACGTCATCAAGTTCCGTGATGATGTCATAGAGATGCATTGTGAGGTCATCGACTTACATTGTGAGGTCATCGAGTTCTGTGATGATGTCATAGATACATTGTGATGTCATTGAGTTCCGTGATGATGTCATAGAGATACATTGTGAGGTCATCGAGTTCCGTGATGATGTCATAGACTTACGTTTTAATGTCATCGAGTTCCGTGATGATGTCATAGAGATACATTGTGAGGTCATCGAGTTCCGTGATGATGTCATGGAGATGCTTTGTGAGGTCATCGACTTACATTGTGAGGTCATCGAGTTCCGTGATGATGTCATAGACTTACATTGTGATGTCATCGAGTTCCGTGATGATGTCATAGAGATGCTTTGTGAGGTCATCGAGTTCCGTGATGATGTCATAGTGTTACATTGTGAGGTCATCAAGTTCCGTGATGATGTCATAGAGATTCATTGTGATGTCATCGAGTTCCGTGATGATGTCATGGAGATGCTTTGTGAGGTCATCGACTTACATTGTGAGGTCATCGAGTTCCGTGATGATGTCATAGACTTACATTGTGATGTCATCGAGTTCCGTGATGATGTCATAGAGATACATTGTGAGGTCATCGAGTTCCGTGATGATGTCATAGACTTACATTGTGATTTCATCCAGTTCCGTGATGATGTCATAGAGATACATTGTGAAGTCATCGAGTTCCGTGATGATGTCATAGTGTTACATTGTGAGGTCATCAAGTTCCGTGATGATGTCATAGACATACATTGTGATGTCATAGTGTTACATTGTAAGGTCATCAAGTTCCGTGATGATGTCATAGACATACATTGTGATGTCATCGACTTACATTGTGATGTCATCGAGTTCCGTGATGATGTCATAGAGATACATTGTGAGGTCATCGAGTTCCGTGATGATGTCATAGACTTACATTGTGATTTCATCCAGTTCCGTGATGATGTCATAGAGATACATTGTGAAGTCATCGAGTTCCGTGATGATGTCATAGTGTTACATTGTGAGGTCATCGAGTTCCGTGATGATGTCATAGAGATGCTTTGTGAGGTCATCGACTTACATTGTGAGGTCATCGAGTTCCGTGATGATGTCATAGAGTTACATTGTGAGGTCATCGAGTTCCGTGATGATGTCATAGAGATACATTGTGAGGTCATCGAGTTCCGTGATGATGTCATAGAGATACATTGTGATGTCATCGAGTTCCGTGATGATGTCATAGAGATACATTGTGATGTCATCGAGTTTCGTGATGATGTCATAGAGATGCATTGTGAGGTCATCGACTTTCATTGTGATGTCATCGAGTTCCGTGATGATGTCATAGAGTTACATTGTGAGGTCATCGAGTTCTGTGATGATGTCATAGAGATACATTGTGAGGTCATCGAGTTCTGTGATGATGTCATAGAGATACATTGTGATGTCATCGAGTTCCGTGATGATGTCATAGAGATACATTGTGAGGTCATCGAGTTCCGTGATGATGTCATAGACTTACATTGTGATGTCATCGAGTTCCGTGATGATGTCATAGAGATCCATTGTGAGGTCATCGAGTTCCGTAATGATGTCATAGAGATACATTATGATGTCATCGAGTTCCGTGATGATGTTATAGAGATACATTGTGAGGTCATCGAGTTCCGTGATGATGTCATAGAGATGCTTTGTGAGGTCATCGACTTACATTGTGAGGTCATCGAGTTCCGTGATGAAGTCATATAGATACATTGTAATGTCATCGAGTTCCGTGATGATGTCATAGTGTTACATTGTGAGGTCATCAAGTTCCGTGATGATGTCATAGAGATACATTGTGATGTCATCGAGTTCCGTGATGATGTCATAGAGATACATTTTGAGGTCATCGAGTTCCGTGATTATGTCATAGTGTTACATTGTGATGTCATCAAGTTCCGTGATGATGTCATATAGATACATTTCGATGTCATCGAGTTCCGTGATGATGTCATAGAGATACATTGTGAGGTCATCAATTTCCGTGATGATGTCATAGAGATACATTGTGAGGTCATCGAGTTCCGTGATGATGTCATAGAGATACATTGTGATGTAATCGAGTTCCGTGATGATGTCATAGAGATACATTGTGAGGTCATCGAGCTCCGTGATGATGTCATAGAGATACATTGTGATGTCATCGAGTTCCGTGATGATGTCATAGAGATACATTGTGATGTCATCGAGTTTCGTGATTATGTCATAGAGATGCATTGTGAGGTCATCGACTTACATTGTGAGGTCATCGAGTTCCGTGATTATGTCTTACATTGTGATGTCATTGAGTTCCGTGATGATGTCATAGAGATACATTGTGATGTCATCGAGTTCCGTGATGATGTCATACATTGTGATGTCATTGAGTTCTGTGATGATGTCATAGAGATACATTGTGAGGTCATCGAGTTCCGTGTTGATGTCATAGACTTACATTGTGATGTCATCGAGTTCCGTGATGATGTCATAGAGATACATTGTGAGGTCATCTAGTTCCGTAATGATGTCATAGAGATACATTATGATGTCATCGAGTTCCGTGATGATGTTATAGAGATACATTATGATGTCATCGAGTTCCGTGATGATGTTATAGAGATACATTGTGATGTCATCGAGTTCCGTGATGATGTCATAGAGATACATTGTGATGTCATCGAGTTTCGTGATTATGTCATAGAGATGCATTGTGAGGTCATCGACTTACATTGTGAGGTCATCGAGTTCCGTGATTATGTCTTACATTGTGATGTCATTGAGTTCCGTGATGATGTCATAGAGATACATTGTGATGTCATCGAGTTCCGTGATGATGTCATGCATTGTGATGTCATTGAGTTCTGTGATGATGTCATAGAGATACATTGTGAGGTCATCGAGTTCCGTGTTGATGTCATAGACTTACATTGTGATGTCATCGAGTTCCGTGATGATGTCATAGAGATCCATTGTGAGGTCATCGAGTTCCGTAATGATGTCATAGAGATACATTATGATGTCATCGAGTTCCGTGATGATGTTATAGAGATACATTGTGAGGTCATCGAGTTCCGTGATGATGTCATAGAGATGCTTTGTGAGGTCATCGACTTACATTGTGAGGTCATCGAGTTCCGTGATGAAGTCATATAGATACATTGTAATGTCATCGAGTTCCGTGATGATGTCATAGTGTTACATTGTGAGGTCATCAAGTTCCGTGATGATGTCATAGAGATACATTGTGATGTCATCGAGTTCCGTGATGATGTCATAGAGATACATTTTGAGGTCATCGAGTTCCGTGATTATGTCATAGTGTTACATTGTGATGTCATCAAGTTCCGTGATGATGTCATATAGATACATTTCGATGTCATCGAGTTCCGTGATGATGTCATAGAGATACATTGTGAGGTCATCAAGTTCCGTGATGATGTCATAGAGATACATTGTGAGGTCATCGAGTTCCGTGATGATGTCATAGAGATACATTGTGATGTCATCGAGTTCCGTGATGATGTCATAGAGATACATTGTGAGGTCATCGAGCTCCGTGATGATGTCATAGAGATACATTGTGATGTCATCGAGTTCCGTGATGATGTCATAGAGATACATTGTGATGTCATCGAGTTTCGTGATTATGTCATAGAGATGCATTGTGAGGTCATCGACTTACATTGTGAGGTCATCGAGTTCCGTGATTATGTCTTACATTGTGATGTCATTGAGTTCCGTGATGATGTCATAGAGATACATTGTGATGTTATCGAGTTCCGTGATGATGTCATACATTGTGATGTCATTGAGTTCTGTGATGATGTCATAGAGATACATTGTGAGGTCATCGAGTTCCGGGATGATGTCATAGAGATGCTTTGTGAGGTCATCGAGTTCCGTGATGATGTCATAGTGTTACATTGTGAGGTCATCAAGTTCCGTGATGATGTCATAGAGATACATTGTGATGTCATCGAGTTCCGTGATGATGTCATGGAGATGCTTTGTGAGGTCATCGACTTACATTGTGAGGTCATCGAGTTCCGTGATGATGTCATAGACTTACATTGTGATGTCATCGAGTTCCGTGATGATGTCATAGAGATACATTGTGAGGTCATCGAGTTCCGTGATGATGTCATAGACTTACATTGTGATTTCATCCAGTTCCGTGATGATGTCATAGAGATACATTGTGAAGTCATCGAGTTCCGTGATGATGTCATAGTGTTACATTGTAAGGTCATCAAGTTCCGTGATGATGTCATAGACATACATTGTGATGTCATCGAGTTCCGTGATGATGTCATAGAGATGCTTTGTGAGGTCATCGACTTACATTGTGAGGTCATCGAGTTCCGTGATGATGTCATAGAGATACATTGTGAGGTTATCGAGTTCCGTGATGATGTCATAGAGATACATTGTGAGGTCATCGAGTTCCGTGATGATGTCATAGAGATACATTGTGAGGTCATCAAGTTCCGTGATGATGTCATAGACTTACATTGTGATGTCATCCAGTTCCGTGATGATGTCATAGAGATCCATTGTGAGGTCATTGAGTTCCGTGATGATGTCATAGTGTTACATTGTGAGGTCATCGAGTTCCGTGATGTAATAGAGATACATTGTGATGTCATTAAGTTCCGTGATGATGTCATAGAGATGCTTTGTGAGGTCATCGACTTACATTGTGAGGTCATCGAGTTCCGTGATGATGTCATAGTGTTACATTGTGAGGTCATCAAGTTCCCTGATGATGTCATAGAGATACATTGTGATGTCATCGAGTTCCGTGATGATCTCATAGAGATACATTGTGATGTCATCGAGTTCCGTGATGATGTCATAGAGATACATTGTGAGGTCATCGAATTCCGTGATGATGTCATAGTGTTACATTGTGATGTCATCACGTTCCGTGATGATGTCATAAAGATACATTTTGATGTCATCGAGTTCCGTGATGATGTCATAGAGATACATTGTGAGGTCATCGAGTTCCGTGATGACGTCATAGACTTATATTGTGATGTCATCGAGTTCCGTGATGATGTCATAGAGATACATTGTGAGGTCATCGAGTTCCGTGATGATGTCATAGTGTTACATTGTGACGTCATCAAGTTCCGTGATGATGTCATAGAGATGCATTGTGAGGTCATCGACTTACATTGTGAGGTCATCGAGTTCCGTGATGATGTCATACATTGTGATGTCATTGAGTTCCGTGATGATGTCATAGAGATACATTGTGATGTCATCGAGTTCCGTGATGATGTCATAGAGATACATTGTGATGTTATTGAGTTCTGTGATGATGTCATAGAGATACATTGTGATGTCATCGAGTTCCGTGATGATGTCATAGAGATACATTGTGAGGTCATCGAGTTCCGTGATGATGTCATAGACTTACATTGTGATGTCATCGAGTTCCGTGATGATGTCATAGAGATCCATTGTGAGGTCATCGAGTTCCGTGATGATGTCATAGAGATACATTATGATGTCATCGAGTTCCGTGATGATGTTATAGAGATACATTGTGAGGTCATCGAGTTCCGTGATGATGTCATAGAGATGCTTTGTGAGGTCATCGACTTACATTGTGAGGTTATCGAGTTCCGTGATCATGTCATATAGATACATTGTGATGTCATCGAGTTCCGTGATGATGTCATAGTGTTACATTGTGAGGTCATCAAGTTCCGTGATGATGTCATAGAGATTCATTGTGATGTCATCGAGTTCCGTGATGATCTCATAGAGATACATTGTGATGTCATTGAGTTCCGTGATGATGTCATAGAGATACATTGTGAGGTCATCGAGTTCCGTGATGATGTCATAGTGTTACATTGTGAGGTCATCGAGTTCCGTGATGATGTCATAGAGTTACATTGTGAGGTCATCGAGTTCCGTGATGATGTCATAGAGATACATTGTGAGGTCATCGAGTTCCGTGATGATGCCATAGACTTAAATTGAGATGTCATCGAGTTCCGTGATGATGTCATAGAGATACATTGCGAGGTCATCGAGTTCCGTGATGATGTCATAGTGTTACATTGTGACGTCATCAAGTTCCGTGATGATGTCATAGAGATGCATTGTGAGGTCATCGACTTACATTGTGAGGTCATCGAGTTCTGTGATGATGTCATAGATACATTGTGATGTCATTGAGTTCCGTGATGATGTCATAGAGATACATTGTGAGGTCATCGAGTTCCGTGATGATGTCATAGACTTACGTTTTAATGTCATCGAGTTCCGTGATGATGTCATAGAGATACATTGTGAGGTCATCGAGTTCCGTGATGATGTCATGGAGATGCTTTGTGAGGTCATCGACTTACATTGTGAGGTCATCGAGTTCCGTGATGATGTCATAGACTTACATTGTGATGTCATCGAGTTCCGTGATGATGTCATAGAGATGCTTTGTGAGGTCATCGAGTTCCGTGATGATGTCATAGTGTTACATTGTGAGGTCATCAAGTTCCGTGATGATGTCATAGAGATTCATTGTGATGTCATCGAGTTCCCTGATGATGTCATACAGATACATTGTGAGGTCATCGAGTTCCATGATGATGTCATAGACTTACATTGAGAGGTCATCGAGTTCCGTGATGATGTCATAGACTTACATTGAGATGTCATCGAGTTCCGTGATGATGTCATAGAGATGCATTGTGAGGTCATCGACTTACATTGTGAGGTCATCGAGTTCTGTGATGATGTCATAGATACATTGTGATGTCATTGAGTTCCGTGATGATGTCATAGAGATACATTGTGAGGTCATCGAGTTCCGTGATGATGTCATAGACTTACGTTTTAATGTCATCGAGTTCCGTGATGATGTCATAGAGATACATTGTGAGGTCATCGAGTTCCGTGATGATGTCATGGAGATGCTTTGTGAGGTCATCGACTTACATTGTGAGGTCATCGAGTTCCGTGATGATGTCATAGACTTACATTGTGATGTCATCGAGTTCCGTGATGATGTCATAGAGATGCTTTGTGAGGTCATCGAGTTCCGTGATGATGTCATAGTGTTACATTGTGAGGTCATCAAGTTCCGTGATGATGTCATAGAGATACATTGTGATGTCATCAAGTTCCGTGATGATGTCATAGAGATACATTGTGAAGTCATCGAGTTCCGTGATGATGTCATAGTGTTACATTGTAAGGTCATCAAGTTCCGTGATGATGTCATAGACATACATTGTGATGTCATAGTGTTACATTGTAAGGTCATGAAGTTCCGTGATGATGTCATAGACATACATTGTGATGTCATCGACTTACATTGTGATGTCATCGAGTTCCGTGATGATGTCATAGAGATACATTGTGAGGTCATCGAGTTCCGTGATGATGTCATAGACTTACATTGTGATTTCATCCAGTTCCGTGATGATGTCATAGAGATACATTGTGAAGTCATCGAGTTCCGTGATGATGTCATAGTGTTACATTGTGAGGTCATCGAGTTCCGTGATGATGTCATAGAGATGCTTTGTGAGGTCATCGACTTACATTGTGAGGTCATCGAGTTCCGTGATGATGTCATAGAGTTACATTGTGAGGTCATCGAGTTCCGTGATGATGTCATAGAGATACATTGTGAGGTCATCGAGTTCCGTGATGATGTCATAGAGATACATTGTGATGTCATCGAGTTCCGTGATGATGTCATAGAGATACATTGTGATGTCATCGAGTTTCGTGATGATGTCATAGAGATGCATTGTGAGGTCATCGACTTTCATTGTGATGTCATCGAGTTCCGTGATGATGTCATAGAGTTACATTGTGAGGTCATCGAGTTCCGTGATGATGTCATAGAGATACATTGTGAGGTCATCGAGTTCCGTGATGATGTCATAGAGATACATTGTGATGTCATCGAGTTCCGTGATGATGTCATAGAGATACATTGTGAGGTCATCGAGTTCCGTGATGATGTCATAGACTTACATTGTGATGTCATCGAGTTCCGTGATTATGTCATAGAGATCCATTGTGAGGTCATCGAGTTCCGTAATGATGTCATAGAGATACATTATGATGTCATCGAGTTCCGTGATGATGTTATAGAGATACATTGTGAGGTCATCGAGTTCCGTGATGATGTCATAGAGATGCTTTGTGAGGTCATCGACTTACATTGTGAGGTCATCGAGTTCCGTGATGAAGTCATATAGATACATTGTAATGTCATCGAGTTCCGTGATGATGTCATAGTGTTACATTGTGAGGTCATCAAGTTCCGTGATGATGTCATAGAGATACATTGTGATGTCATCGAGTTCCGTGATGATGTCATAGAGATACATTTTGAGGTCATCGAGTTCCGTGATTATGTCATAGTGTTACATTGTGATGTCATCAAGTTCCGTGATGATGTCATATAGATACATTTCGATGTCATCGAGTTCCGTGATGATGTCATATAGATACATTGTGATGTCATCGAGTTTCGTGATTATGTCATAGAGATGCATTGTGAGGTCATCGACTTACATTGTGAGGTCATCGAGTTCCGTGATTATGTCTTACATTGTGATGTCATTGAGTTCCGTGATGATGTCATAGAGATACATTGTGATGTCATCGAGTTCCGTGATGATGTCATACATTGTGATGTCATTGAGTTCTGTGATGATGTCATAGAGATACATTGTGAGGTCATCGAGTTCCGTGTTGATGTCATAGACTTACATTGTGATGTCGTCAAGTTCCGTGATGATGTCATAGAGATACATTGTGAGGTCATCGAGTTCCGTGATGATGTCATAGTGTTAAATTGTGAGGTCATCAAGTTCCGTGATGATGTCATAGAGATACATTGTGATGTCATCGAGTTCCGTGATGATGTCATAGAGATGCTTTGTGAGGTCATCGAGTTCCGTGATGATGTCATAGTGTTACATTGTGAGGTCATCAAGTTCCGTGATGATGTCATAGAGATACATTGTGATGTCATCGAGTTCCGTGATGATGTCATGGAGATGCTTTGTGAGGTCATCGACTTACATTGTGAGGTCATCGAGTTCCGTGATGATGTCATAGACTTACATTGTGATGTCATCGAGTTCCGTGATGATGTCATAGAGATACATTGTGAGGTCATCGAGTTCCGTGATGATGTCATAGACTTACATTGTGACTTCATCCAGTTCCGTGATGATGTCATAGAGATACATTGTGAAGTCATCGAGTTCCGTGATGATGTCATAGTGTTACATTGTAAGGTCATCAAGTTCCGTGATGATGTCATAGACTTACATTGTGATGTCATCGAGTTCCGTGATGATGTCATAGAGATGCTTTATGAGGTCATCGACTTACATTGTGAGGTCATCGAGTTCCGTGATGATGTCATAGAGATACATTGTGAGGTCATCGAGTTCCGTGATGATGTCATAGAGATACATTGTGAGGTCATCGAGTTCCGTGATGATGTCATAGAGATACATTGTGAGGTCATCGAGTTCCGTTATGATGTCATAGAGATACATTGTGAGGTCATCGAGTTCCGTGATGATGTCATAGACTTACATTGTGATGTCATCCAGTTCCGTGATGATGTCATAGAGATCCATTGTGAGGTCATCGAGTTCCGTGATGATGTCATAGTGTTACATTGTGAGGTCATCGAGTTCCGTGATGTAATAGAGATACATTGTGATGTCATTATGTTCCGTGATGATGTCATAGAGATGCTTTGTGAGGTCATCGACTTACATTTTGAGGTCATCGAGTTCCGTGATGATGTCATAGTGTTACATTGTGAGGTCATCAAGTTCCCTGATGATGTCATAGAGATACATTGTGATGTCATCGAGTTCCGTGATGATCTCATAGAGATACATTGTGATGTCATCGAGTTCCGTGATGATGTCATAGAGATACATTGTGAGGTCATCGAGTTCCGTGATGATGTCATAGTGTTACATTGTGATGTCATCACGTTCCGTGATGATGTCATAAAGATACAATTTGATGTCATCGAGTTCCGTAATGATGTCATAGAGATACATTGTGAGGTCATCGAGTTCCGTGATGACGTCATAGACTTACATTGTGATGTCATCGAGTTCCGTGATGATGTCATAGAGATACATTGTGAGGTCATCGAGTTCCGTGATGATGTCATAGTGTTACATTGTGACGTCATCAAGTTCCGTGATGATGTCATAGAGATGCATTGTGAGGTCATCGACTTACATTGTGAGGTCATCGAGTTCCGTGATGATGTCATACATTGTGATGTCATTGAGTTCCGTGATGATGTCATAGAGATACATTGTGATGTCATCGAGTTCCGTGATGATGTCATAGAGATACATTGTGATGTTATTGAGTTCTGTGATGATGTCATAGAGATACATTGTGTTGTCATCGAGTTCCGTGATGATGTCATAGAGATACATTGTGAGGTCATCGAGTTCCGTGATGATGTCATAGACTTACATTGTGATGTCATCGAGTTCCGTGATGATGTCATAGAGATCCATTGTGAGGTCATCGAGTTCCGTGATGATGTCATAGAGATACATTATGATGTCATCGAGTTCCGTGATGATGTTATAGAGATACATTGTGAGGTCATCGAGTTCCGTGATGATGTCATAGAGATGCTTTGTGAGGTCATCGACTTACATTGTGAGGTTATCGAGTTCCGTGATGATGTCATATAGATACATTGTGATGTCATCGAGTTCCGTGATGATGTCATAGTGTTACATTGTGAGGTCATCAAGTTCCGTGATGATGTCATAGAGATTCATTGTGATGTCATCGAGTTCCGTGATGATCTCATAGAGATACATTGTGATGTCATTGAGTTCCGTGATGATGTCATAGAGATACATTGTGAGGTCATCGAGTTCCGTGATGATGTCATAGTGTTACATTGTGAGGTCATCGAGTTCCGTGATGATGTCATAGAGTTACATTGTGAGGTCATCGAGTTCCGTGATGATGTCATAGAGATACATTGTGAGGTCATCGAGTTCCGTGATGATGTCATAGACTTACATTGAGATGTCATCGAGTTCCGTGATGATGTCATAGAGATACATTGCGAGGTCATCGAGTTCCGTGATGATGTCATAGTGTTACATTGTGACGTCATCAAGTTCCGTGATGATGTCATAGAGATGCATTGTGAGGTCATCGACTTACATTGTGAGGTCATCGAGTTCTGTGATGATGTCATAGATACATTGTGATGTCATTGAGATCCGTGATGATGTCATAGAGATACATTGTGAGGTCATCGAGTTCCGTGATGATGTCATAGACTTACGTTTTAATGTCATCGAGTTCCGTGATGATGTCATAGAGATACATTGTGAGGTCATCGAGTTCCGTGATGATGTCATGGAGATGCTTTGTGAGGTCATCGACTTACATTGTGAGGTCATCGAGTTCCGTGATGATGTCATAGACTTACATTGTGATGTCATCGAGTTCCGTGATGATGTCATAGAGATGCTTTGTGAGGTCATCGAGTTCCGTGATGATGTCATAGTGTTACATTGTGAGGTCATCAAGTTCCGTGATGATGTCATAGAGATACATTGTGATGTCATCGAGTTCCGTGATGATGTCATGGAGATGCTTTGTGAGGTCATCGACTTACATTGTGAGGTCATCGAGTTCCGTGATGATGTCATAGACTTACATTGTGATGTCATCGAGTTCCGTGATGATGTCATAGAGATACATTGTGAGGTCATCGAGTTCCGTGATGATGTCATAGACTTACATTGTGATTTCATCCAGTTCCGTGATGATGTCATAGAGATACATTGTGAAGTCATCGAGTTCCGTGATGATGTCATAGTGTTACATTGTAAGGTCATCAAGTTCCGTGATGATGTCATAGACATACATTGTGATGTCATAGTGTTACATTGTAAGGTCATCAAGTTCCGTGATGATGTCATAGACATACATTGTGATGTCATCGACTTACATTGTGATGTCATCGAGTTCCGTGATGATGTCATAGAGATACATTGTGAGGTCATCGAGTTCCGTGATGATGTCATAGACTTGCATTGTGATTTCATCCAGTTCCGTGATGATGTCATAGAGATACATTGTGAAGTCATCGAGTTCCGTGATGATGTCATAGTGTTACATTGTGAGGTCATCGAGTTCCGTGATGATGTCATAGAGATGCTTTGTGAGGTCATCGACTTACATTGTGAGGTCATCGAGTTCCGTGATGATGTCATAGAGTTACATTGTGAGGTCATCGAGTTCCGTGATGATGTCATAGAGATACATTGTGAGGTCATTGAGTTCCGTGATGATGTCATAGAGATACATTGTGATGTCATCGAGTTCCGTGATGATGTCATAGAGATACATTGTGATGTCATCGAGTTTCGTGATGATGTCATAGAGATGCATTGTGAGGTCATCGACTTTCATTGTGATGTCATCGAGTTCCGTGATGATGTCATAGAGTTACATTGTGAGGTCATCGAGTTCCGTGATGATGTCATAGAGATACATTGTGAGGTCATCGAGTTCCGTGATGATGTCATAGAGATACATTGTGATGTCATCGAGTTCCGTGATGATGTCATAGAGATACATTGTGAGGTCATCGAGTTCCGTGATGATGTCATAGACTTACATTGTGATGTCATCGAGTTCCGTGATGATGTCATAGAGATCCATTGTGAGGTCATCGAGTTCCGTAATGATGTCATAGAGATACATTATGATGTCATCGAGTTCCGTGATGATGTTATAGAGATACATTGTGAGGTCATCGAGTTCCGTGATGATGTCATAGAGATGCTTTGTGAGGTCATCGACTTACATTGTGAGGTCATCGAGTTCCGTGATGAAGTCATATAGATACATTGTAATGTCATCGAGTTCCGTGATGATGTCATAGTGTTACATTGTGAGGTCATCAAGTTCCGTGATGATGTCATAGAGATACATTGTGATGTCATCGAGTTCCGTGATGATGTCATGGAGATGCTTTGTGAGGTCATCTACTTACATTGTGAGGTCATCGAGTTCCGTGATGATGTCATAGACTTACATTGTGATGTCATCGAGTTCCGTGATGATGTCATAGAGATACATTGTGAGGTCATCGAGTTCCGTGATGATGTCATAGACTTACATTGTGACTTCATCCAGTTCCGTGATGATGTCATAGAGATACATTGTGAAGTCATCGAGTTCCGTGATGATGTCATAGTGTTACATTGTAAGGTCATCAAGTTCCGTGATGATGTCATAGACTTACATTGTGATGTCATCGAGTTTCGTGATGATGTCATAGAGATGCTTTATGAGGTCATCGACTTACATTGTGAGGTCATCGAGTTCCGTGATGATGTCATAGAGATACATTGTGGGGTCATCGAGTTCCGTGATGATGTCATAGAGATACATTGTGAGGTCATCGAGTTCCGTGATGATGTCATAGAGATACATTGTGAGGTCATCGAGTTCCGTGATGATGTCATAGACTTACATTGTGATGTCATCCAGTTCCGTGATGATGTCATAGAGATCCATTGTGAGGTCATCGAGTTCCGTGATGATGTCATAGTGTTACATTGTGAGGTCATCGAGTTCCGTGATGTAATAGAGATACATTGTGATGTCATTAAGTTCCGTGATGATGTCATAGAGATGCTTTGTGAGGTCATCGACTTACATTTTGAGGTCATCGAGTTCCGTGATGATGTCATAGTGTTACATTGTGAGGTCATCAAGTTCCCTGATGATGTCATAGAGATACATTGTGATGTCATCGAGTTCCGTGATGATCTCATAGAGATACATTGTGATGTCATCGAGTTCCGTGATGATGTCATAGAGATACATTGTGAGGTCATCGAGTTCCGTGATGATGTCATAGTGTTACATTGTGATGTCATCACGTTCCGTGATGATGTCATAAAGATACAATTTGATGTCATCGAGTTCCGTGATGATGTCATAGAGATACATTGTGAGGTCATCGAGTTCCGTGATGACGTCATAGACTTACATTGTGATGTCATCGAGTTCCGTGATGATGTCATAGAGATACATTGTGAGGTCATCGAGTTCCGTGATGATGTCATAGTGTTACATTGTGACGTCATCAAGTTCCGTGATGATGTCATAGAGATGCATTGTGAGGTCATCGACTTACATTGTGAGGTCATCGAGTTCCGTGATGATGTCATACATTGTGATGTCATTGAGTTCCGTGATGATGTCATAGAGATACATTGTGATGTCATCGAGTTCCGTGATGATGTCATAGAGATACATTGTGATGTTATTGAGTTCTGTGATGATGTCATAGAGATACATTGTGTTGTCATCGAGTTCCGTGATGATGTCATAGAGATACATTGTGAGGTCATCGAGTTCCGTGATGATGTCATAGAGATACATTGTGAGGTCATCGAGTTCCGTGATGACGTCATAGACTTACATTGTGATGTCATCGAGTTCCGTGATGATGTCATAGAGATACATTGTGAGGTCATCGAGTTCCGTGATGATGTCATAGTGTTACATTGTGACGTCATCAAGTTCCGTGATGATGTCATAGAGATGCATTGTGAGGTCATCGACTTACATTGTGAGGTCATCGAGTTCCGTGATGATGTCATACATTGTGATGTCATTGAGTTCCGTGATGATGTCATAGAGATACATTGTGATGTCATCGAGTTCCGTGATGATGTCATAGAGATACATTGTGATGTTATTGAGTTCTGTGATGATGTCATAGAGATACATTGTGTTGTCATCGAGTTCCGTGATGATGTCATAGAGATACATTGTGAGGTCATCGAGTTCCGTGATGATGTCATAGACTTACATTGTGATGTCATCGAGTTCCGTGATGATGTCATAGAGATCCATTGTGAGGTCATCGAGTTCCGTGATGATGTCATAGAGATACATTATGATGTCATCGAGTTCCGTGATGATGTTATAGAGATACATTGTGAGGTCATCGAGTTCCGTGATGATGTCATAGAGATGCTTTGTGAGGTCATCGACTTACATTGTGAGGTTATCGAGTTCCGTGATGATGTCATATAGATACATTGTGATGTCATCGAGTTCCGTGATGATGTCATAGTGTTACATTGTGAGGTCATCAAGTTCCGTGATGATGTCATAGAGATTCATTGTGATGTCATCGAGTTCCGTGATGATCTCATAGAGATACATTGTGATGTCATTGAGTTCCGTGATGATGTCATAGAGATACATTGTGAGGTCATCGAGTTCCGTGATGATGTCATAGTGTTACATTGTGAGGTCATCGAGTTCCGTGATGATGTCATAGAGTTACATTGTGAGGTCATCGAGTTCCGTGATGATGTCATAGAGATACATTGTGAGGTCATCGAGTTCCGTGATGATGTCATAGACTTACATTGAGATGTCATCGAGTTCCGTGATGATGTCATAGAGATACATTGCGAGGTCATCGAGTTCCGTGATGATGTCATAGTGTTACAT
The DNA here is from genome assembly GCF_031893055.1 of Leptodactylus fuscus. Taxonomy (NCBI): domain Eukaryota; kingdom Metazoa; phylum Chordata; class Amphibia; order Anura; family Leptodactylidae; genus Leptodactylus; species Leptodactylus fuscus. The sequence goes on from NC_134266.1 coordinate 145,927,217, forward strand.
TGTGACGTCATCAAGTTCCGTGATGATGTCATAGAGATGCATTGTGAGGTCATCGACTTACATTGTGAGGTCATCGAGTTCTGTGATGATGTCATAGATACATTGTGATGTCATTGAGATCCGTGATGATGTCATAGAGATACATTGTGAGGTCATCGAGTTCCGTGATGATGTCATAGACTTACGTTTTAATGTCATCGAGTTCCGTGATGATGTCATAGAGATACATTGTGAGGTCATCGAGTTCCGTGATGATGTCATGGAGATGCTTTGTGAGGTCATCGACTTACATTGTGAGGTCATCGAGTTCCGTGATGATGTCATAGACTTACATTGTGATGTCATCGAGTTCCGTGATGATGTCATAGAGATGCTTTGTGAGGTCATCGAGTTCCGTGATGATGTCATAGTGTTACATTGTGAGGTCATCAAGTTCCGTGATGATGTCATAGAGATACATTGTGATGTCATCGAGTTCCGTGATGATGTCATGGAGATGCTTTGTGAGGTCATCGACTTACATTGTGAGGTCATCGAGTTCCGTGATGATGTCATAGACTTACATTGTGATGTCATCGAGTTCCGTGATGATGTCATAGAGATACATTGTGAGGTCATCGAGTTCCGTGATGATGTCATAGACTTACATTGTGATTTCATCCAGTTCCGTGATGATGTCATAGAGATACATTGTGAAGTCATCGAGTTCCGTGATGATGTCATAGTGTTACATTGTAAGGTCATCAAGTTCCGTGATGATGTCATAGACATACATTGTGATGTCATAGTGTTACATTGTAAGGTCATCAAGTTCCGTGATGATGTCATAGACATACATTGTGATGTCATCGACTTACATTGTGATGTCATCGAGTTCCGTGATGATGTCATAGAGATACATTGTGAGGTCATCGAGTTCCGTGATGATGTCATAGACTTGCATTGTGATTTCATCCAGTTCCGTGATGATGTCATAGAGATACATTGTGAAGTCATCGAGTTCCGTGATGATGTCATAGTGTTACATTGTGAGGTCATCGAGTTCCGTGATGATGTCATAGAGATGCTTTGTGAGGTCATCGACTTACATTGTGAGGTCATCGAGTTCCGTGATGATGTCATAGAGTTACATTGTGAGGTCATCGAGTTCCGTGATGATGTCATAGAGATACATTGTGAGGTCATTGAGTTCCGTGATGATGTCATAGAGATACATTGTGATGTCATCGAGTTCCGTGATGATGTCATAGAGATACATTGTGATGTCATCGAGTTTCGTGATGATGTCATAGAGATGCATTGTGAGGTCATCGACTTTCATTGTGATGTCATCGAGTTCCGTGATGATGTCATAGAGTTACATTGTGAGGTCATCGAGTTCCGTGATGATGTCATAGAGATACATTGTGAGGTCATCGAGTTCCGTGATGATGTCATAGAGATACATTGTGATGTCATCGAGTTCCGTGATGATGTCATAGAGATACATTGTGAGGTCATCGAGTTCCGTGATGATGTCATAGACTTACATTGTGATGTCATCGAGTTCCGTGATGATGTCATAGAGATCCATTGTGAGGTCATCGAGTTCCGTAATGATGTCATAGAGATACATTATGATGTCATCGAGTTCCGTGATGATGTTATAGAGATACATTGTGAGGTCATCGAGTTCCGTGATGATGTCATAGAGATGCTTTGTGAGGTCATCGACTTACATTGTGAGGTCATCGAGTTCCGTGATGAAGTCATATAGATACATTGTAATGTCATCGAGTTCCGTGATGATGTCATAGTGTTACATTGTGAGGTCATCAAGTTCCGTGATGATGTCATAGAGATACATTGTGATGTCATCGAGTTCCGTGATGATGTCATGGAGATGCTTTGTGAGGTCATCTACTTACATTGTGAGGTCATCGAGTTCCGTGATGATGTCATAGACTTACATTGTGATGTCATCGAGTTCCGTGATGATGTCATAGAGATACATTGTGAGGTCATCGAGTTCCGTGATGATGTCATAGACTTACATTGTGACTTCATCCAGTTCCGTGATGATGTCATAGAGATACATTGTGAAGTCATCGAGTTCCGTGATGATGTCATAGTGTTACATTGTAAGGTCATCAAGTTCCGTGATGATGTCATAGACTTACATTGTGATGTCATCGAGTTTCGTGATGATGTCATAGAGATGCTTTATGAGGTCATCGACTTACATTGTGAGGTCATCGAGTTCCGTGATGATGTCATAGAGATACATTGTGGGGTCATCGAGTTCCGTGATGATGTCATAGAGATACATTGTGAGGTCATCGAGTTCCGTGATGATGTCATAGAGATACATTGTGAGGTCATCGAGTTCCGTGATGATGTCATAGACTTACATTGTGATGTCATCCAGTTCCGTGATGATGTCATAGAGATCCATTGTGAGGTCATCGAGTTCCGTGATGATGTCATAGTGTTACATTGTGAGGTCATCGAGTTCCGTGATGTAATAGAGATACATTGTGATGTCATTAAGTTCCGTGATGATGTCATAGAGATGCTTTGTGAGGTCATCGACTTACATTTTGAGGTCATCGAGTTCCGTGATGATGTCATAGTGTTACATTGTGAGGTCATCAAGTTCCCTGATGATGTCATAGAGATACATTGTGATGTCATCGAGTTCCGTGATGATCTCATAGAGATACATTGTGATGTCATCGAGTTCCGTGATGATGTCATAGAGATACATTGTGAGGTCATCGAGTTCCGTGATGATGTCATAGTGTTACATTGTGATGTCATCACGTTCCGTGATGATGTCATAAAGATACAATTTGATGTCATCGAGTTCCGTGATGATGTCATAGAGATACATTGTGAGGTCATCGAGTTCCGTGATGACGTCATAGACTTACATTGTGATGTCATCGAGTTCCGTGATGATGTCATAGAGATACATTGTGAGGTCATCGAGTTCCGTGATGATGTCATAGTGTTACATTGTGACGTCATCAAGTTCCGTGATGATGTCATAGAGATGCATTGTGAGGTCATCGACTTACATTGTGAGGTCATCGAGTTCCGTGATGATGTCATACATTGTGATGTCATTGAGTTCCGTGATGATGTCATAGAGATACATTGTGATGTCATCGAGTTCCGTGATGATGTCATAGAGATACATTGTGATGTTATTGAGTTCTGTGATGATGTCATAGAGATACATTGTGTTGTCATCGAGTTCCGTGATGATGTCATAGAGATACATTGTGAGGTCATCGAGTTCCGTGATGATGTCATAGACTTACATTGTGATGTCATCGAGTTCCGTGATGATGTCATAGAGATCCATTGTGAGGTCATCGAGTTCCGTGATGATGTCATAGAGATACATTATGATGTCATCGAGTTCCGTGATGATGTTATAGAGATACATTGTGAGGTCATCGAGTTCCGTGATGATGTCATAGAGATGCTTTGTGAGGTCATCGACTTACATTGTGAGGTTATCGAGTTCCGTGATGATGTCATATAGATACATTGTGATGTCATCGAGTTCCGTGATGATGTCATAGTGTTACATTGTGAGGTCATCAAGTTCCTTGATGATGTCATAGAGATTCATTGTGATGTCATCGAGTTCCGTGATGATCTCATAGAGATACATTGTGATGTCATTGAGTTCCGTGATGATGTCATAGAGATACATTGTGAGGTCATCGAGTTCCGTGATGATGTCATAGTGTTACATTGTGAGGTCATCGAGTTCCGTGATGTTGTCATAGAGTTACATTGTGAGGTCATCGAGTTCCGTGATGATGTCATAGAGATACATTGTGAGGTCATCGAGTTCCGTGATGATGTCATAGACTTACATTGAGATGTCATCGAGTTCCGTGATGATGTCATAGAGATACATTGCGAGGTCATCGAGTTCCGTGATGATGTCATAGTGTTACATTGTGACGTCATCAAGTTCCGTGATGATGTCATAGAGATGCATTGTGAGGTCATCGACTTACATTGTGAGGTCATCGAGTTCTGTGATGATGTCATAGATACATTGTGATGTCATTGAGTTCCGTGATGATGTCATAGAGATACATTGTGAGGTCATCGAGTTCCGTGATGATGTCATAGACTTACGTTTTAATGTCATCGAGTTCCGTGATGATGTCATAGAGATACATTGTGAGGTCATCGAGTTCCGTGATGATGTCATGGAGATGCTTTGTGAGGTCATCGACTTACATTGTGAGGTCATCGAGTTCCGTGATGATGTCATAGACTTACATTGTGATGTCATCGAGTTCCGTGATGATGTCATAGAGATGCTTTGTGAGGTCATCGAGTTCCGTGATGATGTCATAGTGTTACATTGTGAGGTCATCAAGTTCCGTGATGATGTCATAGAGATACATTGTGATGTCATCGAGTTCCGTGATGATGTCATGGAGATGCTTTGTGAGGTCATCGACTTACATTGTGAGGTCATCGAGTTCCGTGATGATGTCATAGACTTACATTGTGATGTCATCGAGTTCCGTGATGATGTCATAGAGATACATTGTGAGGTCATCGAGTTCCGTGATGATGTCATAGACTTACATTGTGATTTCATCCAGTTCCGTGATGATGTCATAGAGATACATTGTGAAGTCATCGAGTTCCGTGATGATGTCATAGTGTTACATTGTAAGGTCATCAAGTTCCGTGATGATGTCATAGACATACATTGTGATGTCATAGTGTTACATTGTAAGGTCATCAAGTTCCGTGATGATGTCATAGACATACATTGTGATGTCATCGACTTACATTGTGATGTCATCGAGTTCCGTGATGATGTCATAGAGATACATTGTGAGGTCATCGAGTTCCGTGATGATGTCATAGACTTGCATTGTGATTTCATCCAGTTCCGTGATGATGTCATAGAGATACATTGTGAAGTCATCGAGTTCCGTGATGATGTCATAGTGTTACATTGTGAGGTCATCGAGTTCCGTGATGATGTCATAGAGATGCTTTGTGAGGTCATCGACTTACATTGTGAGGTCATCGAGTTCCGTGATGATGTCATAGAGTTACATTGTGAGGTCATCGAGTTCCGTGATGATGTCATAGAGATACATTGTGAGGTCATTGAGTTCCGTGATGATGTCATAGAGATACATTGTGATGTCATCGAGTTCCGTGATGATGTCATAGAGATACATTGTGATGTCATCGAGTTTCGTGATGATGTCATAGAGATGCATTGTGAGGTCATCGACTTTCATTGTGATGTCATCGAGTTCCGTGATGATGTCATAGAGTTACATTGTGAGGTCATCGAGTTCCGTGATGATGTCATAGAGATACATTGTGAGGTCATCGAGTTCCGTGATGATGTCATAGAGATACATTGTGATGTCATCGAGTTCCGTGATGATGTCATAGAGATACATTGTGAGGTCATCGAGTTCCGTGATGATGTCATAGACTTACATTGTGATGTCATCGAGTTCCGTGATGATGTCATAGAGATCCATTGTGAGGTCATCGAGTTCCGTAATGATGTCATAGAGATACATTATGATGTCATCGAGTTCCGTGATGATGTTATAGAGATACATTGTGAGGTCATCGAGTTCCGTGATGATGTCATAGAGATGCTTTGTGAGGTCATCGACTTACATTGTGAGGTCATCGAGTTCCGTGATGAAGTCATATAGATACATTGTAATGTCATCGAGTTCCGTGATGATGTCATAGTGTTACATTGTGAGGTCATCAAGTTCCGTGATGATGTCATAGAGATACATTGTGATGTCATCGAGTTCCGTGATGATGTCATGGAGATGCTTTGTGAGGTCATCTACTTACATTGTGAGGTCATCGAGTTCCGTGATGATGTCATAGACTTACATTGTGATGTCATCGAGTTCCGTGATGATGTCATAGAGATACATTGTGAGGTCATCGAGTTCCGTGATGATGTCATAGACTTACATTGTGACTTCATCCAGTTCCGTGATGATGTCATAGAGATACATTGTGAAGTCATCGAGTTCCGTGATGATGTCATAGTGTTACATTGTAAGGTCATCAAGTTCCGTGATGATGTCATAGACTTACATTGTGATGTCATCGAGTTTCGTGATGATGTCATAGAGATGCTTTATGAGGTCATCGACTTACATTGTGAGGTCATCGAGTTCCGTGATGATGTCATAGAGATACATTGTGAGGTCATCGAGTTCCGTGATGATGTCATAGAGATACATTGTGAGGTCATCGAGTTCCGTGATGATGTCATAGAGATACATTGTGAGGTCATCGAGTTCCGTGATGATGTCATAGACTTACATTGTGATGTCATCCAGTTCCGTGATGATGTCATAGAGATCCATTGTGAGGTCATCGAGTTCCGTGATGATGTCATAGTGTTACATTGTGAGGTCATCGAGTTCCGTGATGTAATAGAGATACATTGTGATGTCATCGAGTTCCGTGATGATCTCATAGAGATACATTGTGATGTCATCGAGTTCCGTGATGATGTCATAGAGATACATTGTGAGGTCATCGAGTTCCGTGATGATGTCATAGTGTTACATTGTGATGTCATCACGTTCCGTGATGATGTCATAAAGATACAATTTGATGTCATCGAGTTCCGTGATGATGTCATAGAGATACATTGTGAGGTCATCGAGTTCCGTGATGACGTCATAGACTTACATTGTGATGTCATCGAGTTCCGTGATGATGTCATAGAGATACATTGTGAGGTCATCGAGTTCCGTGATGATGTCATAGTGTTACATTGTGACGTCATCAAGTTCCGTGATGATGTCATAGAGATGCATTGTGAGGTCATCGACTTACATTGTGAGGTCATCGAGTTCCGTGATGATGTCATACATTGTGATGTCATTGAGTTCCGTGATGATGTCATAGAGATACATTGTGATGTCATCGAGTTCCGTGATGATGTCATAGAGATACATTGTGATGTTATTGAGTTCTGTGATGATGTCATAGAGATACATTGTGTTGTCATCGAGTTCCGTGATGATGTCATAGAGATACATTGTGAGGTCATCGAGTTCCGTGATGATGTCATAGACTTACATTGTGATGTCATCGAGTTCCGTGATGATGTCATAGAGATCCATTGTGAGGTCATCGAGTTCCGTGATGATGTCATAGAGATACATTATGATGTCATCGAGTTCCGTGATGATGTTATAGAGATACATTGTGAGGTCATCGAGTTCCGTGATGATGTCATAGAGATGCTTTGTGAGGTCATCGACTTACATTGTGAGGTTATCGAGTTCCGTGATGATGTCATATAGATACATTGTGATGTCATCGAGTTCCGTGATGATGTCATAGTGTTACATTGTGAGGTCATCAAGTTCCTTGATGATGTCATAGAGATTCATTGTGATGTCATCGAGTTCCGTGATGATCTCATAGAGATACATTGTGATGTCATTGAGTTCCGTGATGATGTCATAGAGATACATTATGATGTCATCGAGTTCCGTGATGATGTTATAGAGATACATTGTGAGGTCATCGAGTTCCGTGATGATGTCATAGAGATGCTTTGTGAGGTCATCGACTTACATTGTGAGGTTATCGAGTTCCGTGATGATGTCATATAGATACATTGTGATGTCATCGAGTTCCGTGATGATGTCATAGTGTTACATTGTGAGGTCATCAAGTTCCTTGATGATGTCATAGAGATTCATTGTGATGTCATCGAGTTCCGTGATGATCTCATAGAGATACATTGTGATGTCATTGAGTTCCGTGATGATGTCATAGAGATACATTGTGAGGTCATCGAGTTCCGTGATGATGTCATAGTGTTACATTGTGAGGTCATCGAGTTCCGTGATGATGTCATAGAGTTACATTGTCAGGTCATCGAGTTCCGTGATGATGTCATAGAGATACATTGTGAGGTCATCGAGTTCCGTGATGATGTCATAGACTTACATTGAGATGTCATCGAGTTCCGTGATGATGTCATAGAGATACATTGCGAGGTCATCGAGTTCCGTGATGATGTCATAGTGTTACATTGTGACGTCATCAAGTTCCGTGATGATGTCATAGAGATGCATTGTGAGGTCATCGACTTACATTGTGAGGTCATCGAGTTCTGTGATGATGTCATAGATACATTGTGATGTCATTGAGTTCCGTGATGATGTCATAGAGATACATTGTGAGGTCATCGAGTTCCGTGATGATGTCATAGACTTACGTTTTAATGTCATCGAGTTCCGTGATGATGTCATAGAGATACATTGTGAGGTCATCGAGTTCCGTGATGATGTCATGGAGATGCTTTGTGAGGTCATCGACTTACATTGTGAGGTCATCGAGTTCCGTGATGATGTCATAGACTTACATTGTGATGTCATCGAGTTCCGTGATGATGTCATAGAGATGCTTTGTGAGGTCATCGAGTTCCGTGATGATGTCATAGTGTTACATTGTGAGGTCATCAAGTTCCGTGATGATGTCATAGAGATACATTGTGATGTCATCGAGTTCCGTGATGATGTCATGGAGATGCTTTGTGAGGTCATCGACTTACATTGTGAGGTCATCGAGTTCCGTGATGATGTCATAGACTTACATTGTGATGTCATCGAGTTCCGTGATGATGTCATAGAGATACATTGTGAGGTCATCGAGTTCCGTGATGATGTCATAGACTTACATTGTGATTTCATCCAGTTCCGTGATGATGTCATAGAGATACATTGTGAAGTCATCGAGTTCCGTGATGATGTCATAGTGTTACATTGTAAGGTCATCAAGTTCCGTGATGATGTCATAGACATACATTGTGATGTCAAAGTGTTACATTGTAAGGTCATCAAGTTCCGTGATGATGTCATAGACATACATTGTGATGTCATCGACTTACATTGTGATGTCATCGAGTTCCGTGATGATGTCATAGAGATACATTGTGAGGTCATCGAGTTCCGTGATGATGTCATAGACTTACATTGTGATTTCATCCAGTTCCGTGATGATGTCATAGAGATACATTGTGAAGTCATCGAGTTCCGTGATGATGTCATAGTGTTACATTGTGAGGTCATCGAGTTCCGTGATGATGTCATAGAGATGCTTTGTGAGGTCATCGACTTACATTGTGAGGTCATCGAGTTCCGTGATGATGTCATAGAGTTACATTGTGAGGTCATCGAGTTCCGTGATGATGTCATAGAGATACATTGTGAGGTCATTGAGTTCCGTGATGATGTCATAGAGATACATTGTGATGTCATCGAGTTCCGTGATGATGTCATAGAGATACATTGTGATGTCATCGAGTTTCGTGATGATGTCATAGAGATGCATTGTGAGGTCATCGACTTTCATTGTGATGTCATCGAGTTCCGTCATGATGTCATAGAGTTACATTGTGAGGTCATCGAGTTCCGTGATGATGTCATAGAGATACATTGTGAGGTCATCGAGTTCCGTGATGATGTCATAGAGATACATTGTGATGTCATCGAGTTCCGTGATGATGTCATAGAGATACATTGTGAGGTCATCGAGTTCCGTGATGATGTCATAGACTTACATTGTGATGTCATCGAGTTCCGTGATGATGTCATAGAGATCCATTGTGAGGTCATCGAGTTCCGTAATGATGTCATAGAGATACATTATGATGTCATCGAGTTCCGTGATGATGTTATAGAGATACATTGTGAGGTCATCGAGTTCCGTGATGATGTCATAGAGATGCTTTGTGAGGTCATCGACTTACATTGTGAGGTCATCGAGTTCCGTGATGAAGTCATATAGATACATTGTAATGTCATCGAGTTCCGTGATGATGTCATAGTGTTACATTGTGAGGTCATCAAGTTCCGTGATGATGTCATAGAGATACATTGTGATGTCATCGAGTTCCGTGATGATGTCATAGAGATACATTTTGAGGTCATCGAGTTCCGTGATTATGTCATAGTGTTACATTGTGATGTCATCAAGTTCCGTGATGATGTCATATAGATACATTTCGATGTCATCGAGTTCCGTGATGATGTCATAGAGATACATTGTGAGGTCATCAAGTTCCGTGATGATGTCATAGAGATACATTGTGAGGTCATCGAGTTCCGTGATGATGTCATAGAGATACATTGTGATGTCATCGAGTTCCGTGATGATGTCATAGAGATACATTGTGAGGTCATCGAGCTCCGTGATGATGTCATAGAGATACATTGTGATGTCATCGAGTTCCGTGATGATGTCATAGAGATACATTGTGATGTCATCGAGTTTCGTGATTATGTCATAGAGATGCATTGTGAGGTCATCGACTTACATTGTGAGGTCATCGAGTTCCGTGATTATGTCTTACATTGTGATGTCATTGAGTTCCGTGATGATGTCATAGAGATACATTGTGATGTCATCGAGTTCCGTGATGATGTCATACATTGTGATGTCATTGAGTTCTGTGATGATGTCATAGAGATACATTGTGAGGTCATCGAGTTCCGTGTTGATGTCATAGACTTACATTGTGATGTCATCAAGTTCCGTGATGATGTCATAGAGATACATTGTGAGGTCATCGAGTTCCGTGATGATGTCATAGTGTTAAATTGTGAGGTCATCAAGTTCCGTGATGATGTCATAGAGATACATTGTGATGTCATCGAGTTCCGTGATGATGTCATAGAGATGCTTTGTGAGGTCATCGAGTTCCGTGATGATGTCATAGTGTTACATTGTGAGGTCATCAAGTTCCGTGATGATGTCATAGAGATACATTGTGATGTCATCGAGTTCCGTGATGATGTCATGGAGATGCTTTGTGAGGTCATCGACTTACATTGTGAGGTCATCGAGTTCCGTGATGATGTCATAGACTTACATTGTGATGTCATCGAGTTCCGTGATGATGTCATAGAGATACATTGTGAGGTCATCGAGTTCCGTGATGATGTCATAGACTTACATTGTGATTTCATCCAGTTCCGTGATGATGTCATAGAGATACATTGTGAAGTCATCGAGTTCCGTGATGATGTCATAGTGTTACATTGTAAGGTCATCAAGTTCCGTGATGATGTCATAGACATACATTGTGATGTCATCGAGTTCCGTGATGATGTCATAGAGATGCTTTGTGAGGTCATCGACTTACATTGTGAGGTCATCGAGTTCCGTGATGATGTCATAGAGATACATTGTGATGTCATCGAGTTCCGTGATGATGTCATAGAGATACATTGTGAGGTCATCGAGTTCCGTGATGATGTCATAGAGATACATTGTGAGGTCATCGAGTTCCGTGATGATGTCATAGAGATACATTGTGAGGTCATCGAGTTCCGTGATGATGTCATAGACTTACATTGTGATGTCATCCAGTTCCGTGATGATGTCATAGAGATCCATTGTGAGGTCATCGAGTTCCGTGATGATGTCATAGTGTTACATTGTGAGGTCATCGAGTTCCGTGATGTAATAGAGATACATTGTGATGTCATTAAGTTCCGTGATGATGTCATAGAGATGCTTTGTGAGGTCATCGACTTACATTGTGAGGTCATCGAGTTCCGTGATGATGTCATATAGATACATTGTGATGTCATCGAGTTCCGTGATGATGTCATAGTGTTACATTGTGAGGTCATCAAGTTCCCTGATGATGTCATAGAGATACATTGTGATGTCATCGAGTTCCGTGATGATCTCATAGAGATACATTGTGATGTCATCGAGTTCCGTGATGATGTCATAGAGATACATTGTGAGGTCATCGAGTTCCGTGATGATGTCATAGTGTTACATTGTGATGTCATCACGTTCCGTGATGATGTCATAAAGATACATTTTGATGTCATCGAGTTCCGTGATGATGTCATAGAGATACATTGTGAGGTCATCGAGTTCCGTGATGACGTCATAGACTTACATTGTGATGTCATCGAGTTCAGTGATGATGTCATAGAGATACATTGTGAGGTCATCGAGTTCCGTGATGATGTCATAGTGTTACATTGTGACGTCATCAAGTTCCGTGATGATGTCATAGAGATGCATTGTGAGGTCATCAACTTACATTGTGAGGTCATCGAGTTCCGTGATGATGTCATACATTGTGATGTCATTGAGTTCCGTGATGATGTCATAGAGATACATTGTGATGTCATCGAGTTCCGTGATGATGTCATAGATACATTGTGATGTTATTGAGTTCTGTGATGATGTCATAGAGATACATTGTGATGTCATCGAGTTCCGTGATAATGTCATAGAGATACATTGTGTGGTCATCGAGTTCCGTGATGATGTCATAGACTTACATTGTGATGTCATCGAGTTCCGTGATGATGTCATAGAGATCCATTGTGAGGTCATCGAGTTCCGTGATGATGTCATAGAGATACATTATGATGTCATCGAGTTCCGTGATGATGTCATAGAGATGCTTTGTGAGGTCATCGACTTACATTGTGAGGTCATCGAGTTCCGTGATGATGTCATATAGATACATTGTGATGTCATCGAGTTCCGTGATGATGTCATAGTGTTACATTGTGAGGTCATCAAGTTCCGTGATGATGTCATAGAGATACATTGTGAGGTCATCGAGTTCCGTGATGATGTCATAGACTTACATTGTGATGTCATCGAGTTCCGTGATGATGTCATAGAGATCCATTGTGAGGTCATCGAGTTCCGTAATGATGTCATAGAGATACATTATGATGTCATCGAGTTCCGTGATGATGTTATAGAGATACATTGTGAGGTCATCGAGTTCCGTGATGATGTCATAGAGATGCTTTGTGAGGTCATCGACTTACATTGTGAGGTCATCGAGTTCCGTGATGAAGTCATATAGATACATTGTAATGTCATCGAGTTCCGTGATGATGTCATAGTGTTACATTGTGAGGTCATCAAGTTCCGTGATGATGTCATAGAGATACATTGTGATGTCATCGAGTTCCGTGATGATGTCATAGAGATACATTTTGAGGTCATCGAGTTCCGTGATTATGTCATAGTGTTACATTGTGATGTCATCAAGTTCCGTGATGATGTCATATAGATACATTTCGATGTCATCGAGTTCCGTGATGATGTCATAGAGATACATTGTGAGGTCATCAAGTTCCGTGATGATGTCATAGAGATACATTGTGAGGTCATCGAGTTCCGTGATGATGTCATAGAGATACATTGTGATGTCATTGAGTTCCGTGATGATGTCATAGAGATACATTGTGAGGTCATCGAGCTCCGTGATGATGTCATAGAGATACATTGTGATGTCATCGAGTTCCGTGATGATGTCATAGAGATACATTGTGATGTCATCGAGTTTCGTGATTATGTCATAGAGATGCATTGTGAGGTCATCGACTTACATTGTGAGGTCATCGAGTTCCGTGATTATGTCTTACATTGTGATGTCATTGAGTTCCGTGATGATGTCATAGAGATACATTGTGATGTCATCGAGTTCCGTGATGATGTCATACATTGTGATGTCATTGAGTTCTGTGATGATGTCATAGAGATACATTGTGAGGTCATCGAGTTCCGTGTTGATGTCATAGACTTACATTGTGATGTCATCAAGTTCCGTGATGATGTCATAGAGATACATTGTGAGGTCATCGAGTTCCGTGATGATGTCATAGAGATACATTGTGATGTAATCGAGTTCCGTGATGATGTCATAGAGATACATTGTGAGGTCATCGAGCTCCGTGATGATGTCATAGAGATACATTGTGATGTCATCGAGTTCCGTGATGATGTCATAGAGATACATTGTGATGTCATCGAGTTTCGTGATTATGTCGTAGAGATGCATTGTGAGGTCATCGACTTACATTGTGAGGTCATCGAGTTCCGTGATTATGTCTTACATTGTGATGTCATTGAGTTCCGTGATGATGTCATAGAGATACATTGTGATGTCATCGAGTTCCGTGATGATGTCATACATTGTGATGTCATTGAGTTCTGTGATGATGTCATAGAGATACATTGTGAGGTCATCGAGTTCCGTGTTGATGTCATAGACTTACATTGTGATGTCATCGAGTTCCGTGATGATGTCATAGAGATACATTGTGAGGTCATCGAGTTCCGTGATGATGTCATAGACTTACATTGTGATGTCATCGAGTTCCGTGATGATGTCATAGAGATCCATTGTGAGGTCATCGAGTTCCGTAATGATGTCATAGAGATACATTATGATGTCATCGAGTTCCGTGATGATGTTATAGAGATACATTGTGAGGTCATCGAGTTCCGTGATGATGTCATAGAGATGCTTTGTGAGGTCATCGACTTACATTGTGAGGTCATCGAGTTCCGTGATGAAGTCATATAGATACATTGTAATATCATCGAGTTCCGTGATGATGTCATAGTGTTACATTGTGAGGTCATCAAGTTCCGTGATGATGTCATAGAGATACATTGTGATGTCATCGAGTTCCGTGATGATGTCATAGAGATACATTTTGAGGTCATCGAGTTCCGTGATTATGTCATAGTGTTACATTGTGATGTCATCAAGTTCCGTGATGATGTCATATAGATACATTTCGATGTCATCGAGTTCCGTGATGATGTCATAGAGATACATTGTGAGGTCATCAAGTTCCGTGATGATGTCATAGAGATACATTGTGAGGTCATCGAGTTCCGTGATGATGTCATAGAGATACATTGTGATGTCATCGAGTTCCGTGATGATGTCATAGAGATACATTGTGAGGTCATCGAGCTCCGTGATGATGTCATAGAGATACATTGTGATGTCATCGAGTTCCGTGATGATGTCATAGAGATACATTGTGATGTCATCGAGTTTCGTGATTATGTCATAGAGATGCATTGTGAGGTCATCGACTTACATTGTGAGGTCATCGAGTTCCGTGATTATGTCTTACATTGTGATGTCATTGAGTTCCGTGATGATGTCATAGAGATACATTGTGATGTCATCGAGTTCCGTGATGATGTCATACATTGTGATGTCATTGAGTTCTGTGATGATGTCATAGAGATACATTGTGAGGTCATCGAGTTCCGTGTTGATGTCATAGACTTACATTGTGATGTCATCAAGTTCCGTGATGATGTCATAGAGATACATTGTGAGGTCATCGAGTTCCGTGATGATGTCATAGTGTTAAATTGTGAGGTCATCAAGTTCCGTGATGATGTCATAGAGATACATTGTGATGTCATCGAGTTCCGGGATGATGTCATAGAGATGCTTTGTAAGGTCATCGAGTTCCGTGATGATGTCATAGTGTTACATTGTGAGGTCATCAAGTTCCGTGATAATGTCATAGAGATACATTGTGATGTCATCGAGTTCCGTGATGATGTCATGGAGATGCTTTGTGAGGTCATCGACTTACATTGTGAGGTCATCGAGTTCCGTGATGATGTCATAGACTTACATTGTGATGTCATCGAGTTCCGTGATGATGTCATAGAGATACATTGTGAGGTCATCGAGTTCCGTGATGATGTCATAGACTTACATTGTGATTTCATCCAGTTCCGTGATGATGTCATAGAGATACATTGTGAAGTCATCGAGTTCCGTGATGATGTCATAGTGTTACATTGTAAGGTCATCAAGTTCCGTGATGATGTCATAGACATACATTGTGATGTCATCGAGTTCCATGATGATGTCATAGAGATGCTTTGTGAGGTCATCGACTTACATTGTGAGGTCATCGAGTTCCGTGATGATGTCATAGAGATACATTGTGAGGTCATCGAGTTCCGTGATGATGTCATAGAGATACATTGTGAGGTTATCGAGTTCCGTGATGATGTCATAGAGATACATTGTGAGGTCATCGAGTTCCGTGATGATGTCATAGAGATACATTGTGAGGTCATCGAGTTCCGTGATGATGTCATAGACTTACATTGTGATGTCATCCAGTTCCGTGATGATGTCATAGAGATCCATTGTGAGGTCATTGAGTTCCGTGATGATGTCATAGTGTTACATTGTGAGGTCATCGAGTTCCGTGATGTAATAGAGATACATTGTGATGTCATTAATTTCCGTGATGATGTCATAGAGATGCTTTGTGAGGTCATCGACTTACATTGTGAGGTCATCGAGTTCCGTGATGATGTCATAGTGTTACATTGTGAGGTCATCAAGTTCCCTGATGATGTCATAGAGATACATTGTGATGTCATCGAGTTCCGTGATGATCTCATAGAGATACATTGTGATGTCATCGAGTTCCGTGATGATGTCATAGAGATACATTGTGAGGTCATCGAGTTCCGTGATGATGTCATAGTGTTACATTGTGATGTCATCACGTTCCGTGATGATGTCATAAAGATACATTTTGATGTCATCGAGTTCCGTGATGATGTCATAGAGATACATTGTGAGGTCATCGAGTTCCGTGATGACGTCATAGACTTACATTGTGATGTCATCGAGTTCCGTGATGATGTCATAGAGATACATTGTGAGGTCATCGAGTTCCGTGATGATGTCATAGTGTTACATTGTGACGTCATCAAGTTCCGTGATGATGTCATAGAGATGCATTGTGAGGTCATCGACTTACATTGTGAGGTCATCGAGTTCCGTGATGATGTCATACATTGTGATGTCATTGAGTTCCGTGATGATGTCATAGAGATACATTGTGATGTCATCGAGTTCCGTGATGATGTCATAGAGATACATTGTGATGTTATTGAGTTCTGTGATGATGTCATAGAGATACATTGTGATGTCATCGAGTTCCGTGATGATGTCATAGAGATACATTGTGAGGTCATCGAGTTCCGTGATGATGTCATAGACTTACATTGTGATGTCATCGAGTTCCGTGATGATGTCATAGAGATCCATTGTGAGGTCATCGAGTTCCGTGATGATGTCATAGAGATACATTATGATGTCATTGAGTTCCGTGATGATGTTATAGAGATACATTGTGAGGTCATCGAGTTCCGTGATGATGTCATAGAGATGCTTTGTGAGGTCATCGACTTACATTGTGAGGTTATCGAGTTCCGTGATCATGTCATATAGATACATTGTGATGTCATCGAGTTCCGTGATGATGTCATAGTGTTACATTGTGAGGTCATCAAGTTCCGTGATGATGTCATAGAGATTCATTGTGATGTCATCGAGTTCCGTGATGATCTCATAGAGATACATTGTGATGTCATTGAGTTCCGTGATGATGTCATAGAGATACATTGTGAGGTCATCGAGTTCCGTGATGATGTCATAGTGTTACATTGTGAGGTCATCGAGTTCCGTGATGATGTGATAGAGTTACATTGTGAGGTCATCGAGTTCCGTGATGATGTCATAGAGATACATTGTGAGGTCATCGAGTTCCGTGATGATGTCATAGACTTACATTGAGATGTCATCGAGTTCCGTGATGATGTCATAGAGATACATTGCGAGGTCATCGAGTTCCGTGATGATGTCATAGTGTTACATTGTGACGTCATCAAGTTCCGTGATGATGTCATAGAGATGCATTGTGAGGTCATCGACTTACATTGTGAGGTCATCGAGTTCTGTGATGATGTCATAGATACATTGTGATGTCATTGAGTTCCGTGATGATGTCATAGAGATACATTGTGAGGTCATCGAGTTCCGTGATGATGTCATAGACTTACGTTTTAATGTCATCGAGTTCCGTGATGATGTCATAGAGATACATTGTGAGGTCATCGAGTTCCGTGATGATGTCATGGAGATGCTTTGTGAGGTCATCGACTTACATTGTGAGGTCATCGAGTTCCGTGATGATGTCATAGACTTACATTGTGATGTCATCGAGTTCCGTGATGATGTCATAGAGATGCTTTGTGAGGTCATCGAGTTCCGTGATGATGTCATAGTGTTACATTGTGAGGTCATCAAGTTCCGTGATGATGTCATAGAGATTCATTGTGATGTCATCGAGTTCCGTGATGATGTCATGGAGATGCTTTGTGAGGTCATCGACTTACATTGTGAGGTCATCGAGTTCCGTGATGATGTCATAGACTTACATTGTGATGTCATCGAGTTCCGTGATGATGTCATAGAGATACATTGTGAGGTCATCGAGTTCCGTGATGATGTCATAGACTTACATTGTGATTTCATCCAGTTCCGTGATGATGTCATAGAGATACATTGTGAAGTCATCGAGTTCCGTGATGATGTCATAGTGTTACATTGTGAGGTCATCAAGTTCCGTGATGATGTCATAGACATACATTGTGATGTCATAGTGTTACATTGTAAGGTCATCAAGTTCCGTGATGATGTCATAGACATACATTGTGATGTCATCGACTTACATTGTGATGTCATCGAGTTCCGTGATGATGTCATAGAGATACATTGTGAGGTCATCGAGTTCCGTGATGATGTCATAGACTTACATTGTGATTTCATCCAGTTCCGTGATGATGTCATAGAGATACATTGTGATGTCATCGAGTTCCGTGATGATGTCATAGAGATACATTGTGATGTCATCGAGTTTCGTGATGATGTCATAGAGATGCATTGTGAGGTCATCGACTTTCATTGTGATGTCATCGAGTTCCGTGATGATGTCATAGAGTTACATTGTGAGGTCATCGAGTTCTGTGATGATGTCATAGAGATACATTGTGAGGTCATCGAGTTCCGTGATGATGTCATAGAGATACATTGTGATGTCATCGAGTTCCGTGATGATGTCATAGAGATACATTGTGAGGTCATCGAGTTCCGTGATGATGTCATAGACTTACATTGTGATGTCATCGAGTTCCGTGATGATGTCATAGAGATCCATTGTGAGGTCATCGAGTTCCGTAATGATGTCATAGAGATACATTATGATGTCATCGAGTTCCGTGATGATGTTATAGAGATACATTGTGAGGTCATCGAGTTCCGTGATGATGTCATAGAGATGCTTTGTGAGGTCATCGACTTACATTGTGAGGTCATCGAGTTCCGTGTTGAAGTCATATAGATACATTGTAATGTCATCGAGTTCCGTGATGATGTCATAGTGTTACATTGTGAGGTCATCAAGTTCCGTGATGATGTCATAGAGATACATTGTGATGTCATCGAGTTCCGTGATGATGTCATAGAGATACATTTTGAGGTCATCGAGTTCCGTGATTATGTCATAGTGTTACATTGTGATGTCATCAAGTTCCGTGATGATGTCATATAGATACATTTCGATGTCATCGAGTTCCGTGATGATGTCATAGAGATACATTGTGAGGTCATCAAGTTCCGTGATGATGTCATAGAGATACATTGTGAGGTCATCGAGTTCCGTGATGATGTCATAGAGATACATTGTGATGTCATTGAGTTCCGTGATGATGTCATAGAGATACATTGTGAGGTCATCGAGCTCCGTGATGATGTCATAGAGATACATTGTGATGTCATCGAGTTCCGTGATGATGTCATAGAGATACATTGTGATGTCATCGAGTTTCGTGATTATGTCATAGAGATGCATTGTGAGGTCATCGACTTACATTGTGAGGTCATCGAGTTCCGTGATTATGTCTTACATTGTGATGTCATTGAGTTCTGTGATGATGTCATAGAGATACATTGTGAGGTCATCGAGTTCCGTGTTGATGTCATAGACTTACATTGTGATGTCATCAAGTTCCGTGATGATGTCATAGAGATACATTGTGAGGTCATCGAGTTCCGTGATGATGTCATAGTGTTAAATTGTGAGGTCATCAAGTTCCGTGATGATGTCATAGAGATACATTGTGATGTAATCGAGTTCCGTGATGATGTCATAGAGATACATTGTGAGGTCATCGAGCTCCGTGATGATGTCATAGAGATACATTGTGATGTCATCGAGTTCCGTGATGATGTCATAGAGATACATTGTGATGTCATCGAGTTTCGTGATTATGTCGTAGAGATGCATTGTGAGGTCATCGACTTACATTGTGAGGTCATCGAGTTCCGTGATTATGTCTTACATTGTGATGTCATTGAGTTCCGTGATGATGTCATAGAGATACATTGTGATGTCATCGAGTTCCGTGATGATGTCATACATTGTGATGTCATTGAGTTCTGTGATGATGTCATAGAGATACATTGTGAGGTCATCGAGTTCCGTGTTGATGTCATAGACTTACATTGTGATGTCATCGAGTTCCGTGATGATGTCATAGAGATACATTGTGAGGTCATCGAGTTCCGTGATGATGTCATAGACTTACATTGTGATGTCATCGAGTTCCGTGATGATGTCATAGAGATCCATTGTGAGGTCATCGAGTTCCGTAATGATGTCATAGAGATACATTATGATGTCATCGAGTTCCGTGATGATGTTATAGAGATACATTGTGAGGTCATCGAGTTCCGTGATGATGTCATAGAGATGCTTTGTGAGGTCATCGACTTACATTGTGAGGTCATCGAGTTCCGTGATGAAGTCATATAGATACATTGTAATATCATCGAGTTCCGTGATGATGTCATAGTGTTACATTGTGAGGTCATCAAGTTCCGTGATGATGTCATAGAGATACATTGTGATGTCATCGAGTTCCGTGATGATGTCATAGAGATACATTTTGAGGTCATCGAATTCCGTGATTATGTCATAGTGTTACATTGTGATGTCATCAAGTTCCGTGATGATGTCATATAGATACATTTCGATGTCATCGAGTTCCGTGATGATGTCATAGAGATACATTGTGAGGTCATCAAGTTCCGTGATGATGTCATAGAGATACATTGTGAGGTCATCGAGTTCCGTGATGATGTCATAGAGATACATTGTGATGTCATCGAGTTCCGTGATGATGTCATAGAGATACATTGTGAGGTCATCGAGCTCCGTGATGATGTCATAGAGATACATTGTGATGTCATCGAGTTCCGTGATGATGTCATAGAGATACATTGTGATGTCATCGAGTTTCGTGATTATGTCATAGAGATGCATTGTGAGGTCATCGACTTACATTGTGAGGTCATCGAGTTCCGTGATTATGTCTTACATTGTGATGTCATTGAGTTCCGTGATGATGTCATAGAGATACATTGTGATGTCATCGAGTTCCGTGATGATGTCATACATTGTGATGTCATTGAGTTCTGTGATGATGTCATAGAGATACATTGTGAGGTCATCGAGTTCCGTGTTGATGTCATAGACTTACATTGTGATGTCATCAAGTTCCGTGATGATGTCATAGAGATACATTGTGAGGTCATCGAGTTCCGTGATGATGTCATAGTGTTAAATTGTGAGGTCATCAAGTTCCGTGATGATGTCATAGAGATACATTGTGATGTCATCGAGTTCCGGGATGATGTCATAGAGATGCTTTGTAAGGTCATCGAGTTCCGTGATGATGTCATAGTGTTACATTATGAGGTCATCAAGTTCCGTGATAATGTCATAGAGATACATTGTGATGTCATCGAGTTCCGTGATGATGTCATGGAGATGCTTTGTGAGGTCATTGACTTACATTGTGAGGTCATCGAGTTCCGTGATGATGTCATAGACTTACATTGTGATGTCATCGAGTTCCGTGATGATGTCATAGAGATACATTGTGAGGTCATCGAGTTCCGTGATGATGTCATAGACTTACATTGTGATTTCATCCAGTTCCGTGATGATGTCATAGAGATACATTGTGAAGTCATCGAGTTCCGTGATGATGTCATAGTGTTACATTGTAAGGTCATCAAGTTCCGTGATGATGTCATAGACATACATTGTGATGTCATCGAGTTCCATGATGATGTCATAGAGATGCTTTGTGAGGTCATCGACTTACATTGTGAGGTCATCGAGTTCCGTGATGATGTCATAGAGATACATTGTGAGGTCATCGAGTTCCGTGATGATGTCATAGAGATACATTGTGAGGTTATCGAGTTCCGTGATGATGTCATAGAGATACATTGTGAGGTCATCGAGTTCCGTGATGATGTCATAGAGATACATTGTGAGGTCATCGAGTTCCGTGATGATGTCATAGACTTACATTGTGATGTCATCCAGTTCCGTGATGATGTCATAGAGATCCATTGTGAGGTCATTGAGTTCCGTGATGATGTCATAGTGTTACATTGTGAGGTCATCGAGTTCCGTGATGTAATAGAGATACATTGTGATGTCATTAAGTTCCGTGATGATGTCATAGAGATGCTTTGTGAGGTCATCGACTTACATTGTGAGGTCATCGAGTTCCGTGATGATGTCATAGTGTTACATTGTGAGGTCATCAAGTTCCCTGATGATGTCATAGAGATACATTGTGATGTCATCGAGTTCCGTGATGATCTCATAGAGATACATTGTGATGTCATCGAGTTCCGTGATGATGTCATAGAGATACATTGTGAGGTCATCGAGTTCCGTGATGATGTCATAGTGTTACATTGTAATGTCATCACGTTCCGTGATGATGTCATAAAGATACATTTTGATGTCATCGAGTTCCGTGATGATGTCATAGAGATACATTGTGAGGTCATCGAGTTCCGTGATGACGTCATAGACTTACATTGTGATGTCATCGAGTTCCGTGATGATGTCATAGAGATACATTGTGAGGTCATCGAGTTCCGTGATGATGTCATAGTGTTACATTGTGACGTCATCAAGTTCCGTGATGATGTCATAGAGATGCATTGTGAGGTCATCGACTTACATTGTGAGGTCATCGAGTTCCGTGATGATGTCATACATTGTGATGTCATTGAGTTCCGTGATGATGTCATAGAGATACATTGTGATGTCATCGAGTTCCGTGATGATGTCATAGAGATACATTGTGATGTTATTGAGTTCTGTGATGATGTCATAGAGATACATTGTGATGTCATCGAGTTCCGTGATGATGTCATAGAGATACATTGTGAGGTCATCGAGTTCCGTGATGATGTCATAGACTTACATTGTGATGTCATCGAGTTCCGTGATGATGTCATAGAGATCCATTGTGAGGTCATCGAGTTCCGTGATGATGTCATAGAGATACATTATGATGTCATCGAGTTCCGTGATGATGTTATAGAGATACATTGTGAGGTCATCGAGTTCCGTGATGATGTCATAGAGATGCTTTGTGAGGTCATCGACTTACATTGTGAGGTTATCGAGTTCCGTGATCATGTCATATAGATACATTGTGATGTCATCGAGTTCCGTGATGATGTCATAGTGTTACATTGTGAGGTCATCAAGTTCCGTGATGATGTCATAGAGATTCATTGTGATGTCATCGAGTTCCGTGATGATCTCATAGAGATACATTGTGATGTCATTGAGTTCCGTGATGATGTCATAGAGATACATTGTGAGGTCATCGAGTTCCGTGATGATGTCATAGTGTTACATTGTGAGGTCATCGAGTTCCGTGATGATGTGATAGAGTTACATTGTGAGGTCATCGAGTTCCGTGATGATGTCATAGAGATACATTGTGAGGTCATCGAGTTCCGTGATGATGTCATAGAGATACATTGCGAGGTCATCGAGTTCCGTGATGATGTCATAGTGTTACATTGTGACGTCATCAAGTTCCGTGATGATGTCATAGAGATGCATTGTGAGGTCATCGACTTACATTGTGAGGTCATCGAGTTCTGTGATGATGTCATAGATACATTGTGATGTCATTGAGTTCCGTGATGATGTCATAGAGATACATTGTGAGGTCATCGAGTTCCGTGATGATGTCATAGACTTACGTTTTAATGTCATCGAGTTCCGTGATGATGTCATAGAGATACATTGTGAGGTCATCGAGTTCCGTGATGATGTCATGGAGATGCTTTGTGAGGTCATCGACTTACATTGTGAGGTCATCGAGTTCCGTGATGATGTCATAGACTTACATTGTGATGTCATCGAGTTCCGTGATGATGTCATAGAGATGCTTTGTGAGGTCATCGAGTTCCGTGATGATGTCATAGTGTTACATTGTGAGGTCATCAAGTTCCGTGATGATGTCATAGAGATACATTGTGAAGTCATCGAGTTCCGTGATGATGTCATAGTGTTACATTGTGAGGTCATCAAGTTCCGTGATGATGTCATAGACATACATTGTGATGTCATAGTGTTACATTGTAAGGTCATCAAGTTCCGTGATGATGTCATAGACATACATTGTGATGTCATCGACTTACATTGTGATGTCATCGAGTTCCGTGATGATGTCATAGAGATACATTGTGAGGTCATCGAGTTCCGTGATGATGTCATAGACTTACATTGTGATTTCATCCAGTTCCGTGATGATGTCATAGAGATACATTGTGATGTCATCGAGTTCCGTGATGATGTCATAGAGATACATTGTGATGTCATCGAGTTTCGTGATGATGTCATAGAGATGCATTGTGAGGTCATTGACTTTCATTGTGATGTCATCGAGTTCCGTGATGATGTCATAGAGTTACATTGTGAGGTCATCGAGTTCTGTGATGATGTCATAGAGATACATTGTGAGGTCATCGAGTTCCGTGATGATGTCATAGAGATACATTGTGATGTCATCGAGTTCCGTGATGATGTCATAGAGATACATTGTGAGGTCATCGAGTTCCGTGATGATGTCATAGACTTACATTGTGATGTCATCGAGTTCCGTGATGATGTCATAGAGATCCATTGTGAGGTCATCGAGTTCCGTAATGATGTCATAGAGATACATTATGATGTCATCGAGTTCCGTGATGATGTTATAGAGATACATTGTGAGGTCATCGAGTTCCGTGATGATGTCATAGAGATGCTTTGTGAGGTCATCGACTTACATTGTGAGGTCATCGAGTTCCGTGTTGAAGTCATATAGATACATTGTAATGTCATCGAGTTCCGTGATGATGTCATAGTGTTACATTGTGAGGTCATCAAGTTCCGTGATGATGTCATAGAGATACATTGTGATGTCATCGAGTTCCGTGATGATGTCATAGAGATACATTTTGAGGTCATCGAGTTCCGTGATTATGTCATAGTGTTACATTGTGATGTCATCAAGTTCCGTGATGATGTCATATAGATACATTTCGATGTCATCGAGTTCCGTGATGATGTCATAGAGATACATTGTGAGGTCATCAAGTTCCGTGATGATGTCATAGAGATACATTGTGAGGTCATCGAGTTCCGTGATGATGTCATAGAGATACATTGTGATGTCATCGAGTTCCGTGATGATGTCATAGAGATACATTGTGAGCTCATCGAGCTCCGTGATGATGTCATAGAGATACATTGTGATGTCATCGAGTTCCGTGATGATGTCATAGAGATACATTGTGATGTCATCGAGTTTCGTGATTATGTCATAGAGATGCATTGTGAGGTCATCGACTTACATTGTGAGGTCATCGAGTTCCGTGATTATGTCTTACATTGTGATGTCATTGAGTTCCGTGATGATGTCATAGAGATACATTGTGATGTCATCGAGTTCCGTGATGATGTCATACATTGTGATGTCATTGAGTTCTGTGATGATGTCATAGAGATACATTGTGAGGTCATCGAGTTCCGTGTTGATGTCATAGACTTACATTGTGATGTCATCAAGTTCCGTGATGATGTCATAGAGATACATTGTGAGGTCATCGATTTCCGTGATGATGTCATAGTGTTAAATTGTGAGGTCATCAAGTTCCGTGATGATGTCATAGAGATACATTGTGATGTCATCGAGTTCCGTGATGATGTCATAGAGATGCTTTGTGAGGTCATCGAGTTCCGTGATGATGTCATAGTGTTACATTGTGAGGTCATCAAGTTCCTTGATGATGTCATAGAGATACATTGTGATGTCATCGAGTTCCGTGATGATGTCATGGAGATGCTTTGTGAGGTCATCGACTTACATTGTGAGGTCATCGAGTTCCGTGATGATGTCATAGACTTACATTGTGATGTCATCGAGTTCCGTGATGATGTCATAGAGATACATTGTGAGGTCATCGAGTTCCGTGATGATGTCATAGACTTACATTGTGATTTCATCCAGTTCCGTGATGATGTCATAGAGATACATTGTGAAGTCATCGAGTTCCGTGATGATGTCATAGTGTTACATTGTAAGGTCATCAAGTACCGTGATGATGTCATAGACATACATTGTGATGTCATCGAGTTCCGTGATGATGTCATAGAGATGCTTTGTGAGGTCATCGACTTACATTGTGAGGTCATCGAGTTCCGTGATGATGTCATAGAGATACATTGTGATGTCATCGAGTTCCGTGATGATGTCATAGAGATACATTGTGAGGTCATCGAGTTCCGTGATGATGTCATAGAGATACATTGTGAGGTCATCGAGTTCCGTGATGATGTCATAGAGATACATTGTGAGGTCATCGAGTTCCGTGATGATGTCATAGACTTACATTGTGATGTCATCCAGTTCCGTGATGATGTCATAGAGATCCATTGTGAGGTCATCGAGTTCCGTGATGATGTCATAGTGTTACATTGTGAGGTCATCGAGTTCCGTGATGTAATAGAGATACATTGTGATGTCATTAAGTTCCGTGATGATGTCATAGAGATGCTTTGTGAGGTCATCGACTTACATTGTGAGGTCATCGAGTTCCGTGATGATGTCATATAGATACATTGTGATGTCATCGAGTTCCGTGATGATGTCATAGTGTTACATTGTGAGGTCATCAAGTTCCCTGATGATGTCATAGAGATACATTGTGATGTCATCGAGTTCCGTGATGATCTCATAGAGATACATTGTGATGTCATCGAGTTCCGTGATGATGTCATAGAGATACATTGTGAGGTCATCGAGTTCCGTGATGATGTCATAGTGTTACATTGTGATGTCATCACGTTCCGTGATGATGTCATAAAGATACATTTTGATGTCATCGAGTTCCGTGATGATGTCATAGAGATACATTGTGAGGTCATCGAGTTCCGTGATGACGTCATAGACTTACATTGTGATGTCATCGAGTTCCGTGATGATGTCATAGAGATACATTGTGAGGTCATCGAGTTCCGTGATGATGTCATAGTGTTACATTGTGACGTCATCAAGTTCCGTGATGATGTCATAGAGATGCATTGTGAGGTCATCGACTTACATTGTGAGGTCATCGAGTTCCGTGATGATGTCATACATTGTGATGTCATTGAGTTCCGTGATGATGTCATAGAGATACATTGTGATGTCATCGAGTTCCGTGATGATGTCATAGAGATACATTGTGATGTTATTGAGTTCTGTGATGATGTCATAGAGATACATTGTGATGTCATCAAGTTCCGTGATGATGTCATAGAGATACATTGTGAGGTCATCGAGTTCCGTGATGATGTCATAGACTTACATTGTGATGTCATCGAGTTCCGTGATGATGTCATAGAGATCCATTGTGAGGTCATCGAGTTCCGTGATGATGTCATAGAGATACATTATGATGTCATCGAGTTCCGTGATGATGTCATAGAGATGCTTTGTGAGGTCATCGACTTACATTGTGAGGTCATCGAGTTCCGTGATGATGTCATATAGATACATTGTGATGTCATCGAGTTCCGTGATGATGTCATAGTGTTACATTGTGAGGTCATCAAGTTCCGTGATGATGTCATAGAGATTCATTGTGATGTCATCGAGTTCCGTGATGATCTCATAGAGATACATTGTGATGTCATTGAGTTCCGTGATGATGTCATAGAGATACATTGTGAGGTCATCGAGTTCCGTGATGATGTCATAGTGTTACATTGTGATGTCATCAAGTTCCGTGATGATGTCATATAGATACATTTTGATGTCATCGAGTTCCCTGATGATGTCATAGAGATACATTGTGAGGTCATCGAGTTCCGTGATGATGTCATAGACTTACATTGAGATGTCATCGAGTTCCGTGATGATGTCATAGTGTTACATTGTGACGTCATCAAGTTCCGTGATGATGTCATAGAGATGCATTGTGAGGTCATCGACTTACATTGTGAAGTCATCGAGTTCTGTGATGATGTCATAGATACATTGTGATGTCATTGAGTTCCGTGATGATGTCATAGAGATACATTGTGAGGTCATCGAGTTCCGTGATGATGTCATAGACTTACGTTTTAATGTCATCGAGTTCCGTGATGATGTCATAGAGATACATTGTGAGGTCATCGAGTTCCATGATGATGTCATAGTGTTATATTGTGAGGTCATCAACTTCCGTGATGATGTCATAGACATACATTGTGATGTCATCGAGTTCCGTGATGATGTCATAGATGCATTGTGATGTCATTGAGTTCGGTGATGATGTCATAGAGATACATTGTGATGTCATTGAGTTCTGTGATGATGTCATAGAGATACATTGTGAGGTCATCGAGTTCCGTGATGATGTCATAGACTTACATTGTGAGGTCATCGAGTTCCGTGATGATGTCATAGAGATACATTGTGATGTCATCGAGTTCCGTGATGATGTCATAGAGATGCATTGTGAGGTCATCGACTTTCATTGTGATGTCATCGAGTTCCGTGATGATGTCATAGAGTTACATTGTGAGGTCATCGAGTTCCGTGATGATGTCATAGAGATACATTGTGAGGTCATAGAGTTCCGTGATGATGTCATAGAGATACATTGTGATGTCATCGAGTTCCGTGATGATGTCATAGAGATACATTGTGAGGTCATCGAGTTCCGTGATGATGTCATAGTGTTACATTGTGATGTCATCAAGTTCCGTGATGATGTCATAAAGATACATTTTGATGTCATCGAGTTCCGTGATGATGTCATAGAGATACATTGTGAGGTCATCGAGTTCCGTGATGACGTCATAGACTTACATTGTGATGTCATCGAGTTCCGTGATGATGTCATAGAGATACATTGTGAGGTCATCGAGTTCCGTGATGATGTCATAGTGTTACATTGTGACGTCATCAAGTTCCGTGATGATGTCATAGAGATGCATTGTGAGGTCATCGAGTTCCGTGATGATGTCATACATTGTGATGTCATTGAGTTCCGTGATGATGTCATAGAGATACATTGTGATGTCATCGAGTTCCGTGATGATGTCATAGTGTTACTTTGTAAGGTCATCAAGTTCCGTGATGATGTCATAGACATACATTGTGATGTCATCGAGTTCCGTGATGATGTCATAGAGATGCTTTGTGAGGTCATCGACTTACATTGTGAGGTCATCGAGTTCCGTGATGATGTCATAGAGATACATTGTGATGTCATCGAGTTCCGTGATGATGTCATAGAGATACATTGTGAGGTCATCGAGTTCCGTGATGATGTCATAGAGATACATTGTGAGGTCATCGAGTTCCGTGATGATGTCATAGAGATACATTGTGAGGTCATCGAGTTCCGTGATGATGTCATAGACTTACATTGTGATGTCATCCAGTTCCGTGATGATGTCATAGAGATCCATTGTGAGGTCATCGAGTTCCGTGATGATGTCATAGTGTTACATTGTGAGGTCATCGAGTTCCGTGATGTAATAGAGATACATTGTAATGTCATTAAGTTCCGTGATGATGTCATAGAGATGCTTTGTGAGGTCATCGACTTACATTGTGAGGTCATCGAGTTCCGTGATGATGTCATATAGATACATTGTGATGTCATCGAGTTCCGTGATGATGTCATAGTGTTACATTGTGAGGTCATCAAGTTCCCTGATGATGTCATAGAGATCCATTGTGATGTCATCGAGTTCCGTGATGATCTCATAGAGATACATTGTGATGTCATCGAGTTCCGTGATGATGTCATAGAGATACATTGTGAGGTCATCGAGTTCCGTGATGATCTCATAGTGTTACATTGTGATGTCATCACGTTCCGTGATGATGTCATAAAGATACATTTTGATGTCATCGAGTTCCGTGATGATGTCATAGAGATACATTGTGAGGTCATTGAGTTCCGTGATGACGTCATAGACTTACATTGTGATGTCATCGAGTTCAGTGATGATGTCATAGAGATACATTGTGAGGTCATCGAGTTCCGTGATGATGTCATAGTGTTACATTGTGACGTCATCAAGTTCCGTGATGATGTCATAGAGATGCATTGTGAGGTCATCAACTTACATTGTGAGGTCATCGAGTTCCGTGATGATGTCATACATTGTGATGTCATTGAGTTCCGTGATGATGTCATAGAGATACATTGTGATGTCATCGAGTTCCGTGATGATGTCATAGATACATTGTGATGTTATTGAGTTCTGTGATGATGTCATAGAGATACATTATGATGTCATCGAGTTCCGTGATAATGTCATAGAGATACATTGTGAGGTCATAGAGTTCCGTGATGATGTCATAGACTTACATTGTGATGTCATCGAGTTCCGTGATGATGTCATAGAGATCCATTGTGAGGTCATCGAGTTCCGTGATGATGTCATAGAGATACATTATGATGTCATCGAGTTCCGTGATGATGTCATAGAGATGCTTTGTGAGGTCATCGACTTACATTGTGAGGTCATCGAGTTCCGTGATGATGTCATATAGATACATTGTGATGTCATCGAGTTCCGTGATGATGTCATAGTGTTACATTGTGAGGTCATCAAGTTCCGTGATGATGTCATAGAGATTCATTGTGATGTCATCGAGTTCCGTGATGATCTCATAGAGATACATTGTGATGTCATTGAGTTCCGTGATGATGTCATAGAGATACATTGTGAGGTCATCGAGTTCCGTGATGATGTCATAGTGTTACATTGTGATGTCATCAAGTTCCGTGATGATGTCATATAGATACATTTTGATGTCATCGAGTTCCCTGATGATGTCATAGAGATACATTGTGAGGTCATCGAGTTCCGTGATGATGTCATAGACTTACATTGAGATGTCATCGAGTTCCGTGATGATGTCATAGAGATACATTGCGAGGTCATCGAGTTCCGTGATGATGTCATAGTGTTACATTGTGACGTCATCAAGTTCCGTGATGATGTCATAGAGATGCATTGTGAGGTCATCGACTTACATTGTGAAGTCATCGAGTTCTGTGATGATGTCATAGATACATTGTGATGTCATTGAGTTCCGTGATGATGTCATAGAGATACATTGTGAGGTCATCGAGTTCCGTGATGATGTCATAGACTTATGTTTTAATGTCATCGAGTTCCGTGATGATGTCATAGAGATACATTGTGAGGTCATCGAGTTCCGTGATGATGTCATAGACTTACATTGTGATGTCATCGAGTTCCGTGATGATGTCATAGAGATGCATTGTGAGGTCATCGACTTTCATTGTGATGTCATCGAGTTCCGTGATGATGTCATAGAGTTACATTTTGAGGTCATCGAGTTCCGTGATGATGTCATAGAGATACATTGTGAGGACATCGAGTTCCGTGATGATGTCATAGAGATACATTGTGATGTCATCGAGTTCCGTGATGATGTCATAGAGATGCTTTGTGAGGTCATCGACTTACATTGTGAGGTCATCGAGTTCCGTGATGAAGTCATATAGATACATTGTAATGTCATCGAGTTCCGTGATGATGTCATAGTGTTACATTGTGAGGTCATCAAGTTCCGTGATGATGTCATAGAGATACATTGTGATGTCATCGAGTTCCGTGATGATGTCATAGAGATACATTTTGAGGTCATCGAGTTCCGTGATTATGTCATAGTGTTACATTGTGATGTCATCAAGTTCCGTGATGATGTCATATAGATACATTTCGATGTTATCGAGTTCCGTGATGATGTCATAGAGATACATTGTGAGGTCATCAAGTTCCGTGATGATGTCATAGAGATACATTGTGAGGTCATCGAGTTCCGTGATGATGTCATAGAGATACATTGTGAGGTCATCGAGTTCCGTGATGATGTTATAGACTTACATTGTGATGTCATCGAGTTCCGTGATGATGTCATAGAGATCCATTGTGAGGTCATCGAGTTCCGTAATGATGTCATAGAGATACATTATGATGTCATCGAGTTCCGTGATGATGTTATAGAGATACATTGTGAGGTCATCGAGTTCCGTGATGATGTCATAGAGATGCTTTGTGAGGTCATCGACTTACATTGTGAGGTCATCGAGTTCCGTGATGAAGTCATATAGATACATTGTAATGTCATCGAGTTCCGTGATGATGTCATAGTGTTACATTGTGAGGTCATCAAGTTCCGTGATGATGTCATAGAGATACATTGTGATGTCATCGAGTTCCGTGATGATGTCATAGAGATACATTTTGAGGTCATCGAGTTCCGTGATTATGTCATAGTGTTACATTGTGATGTCATCAAGTTCCGTGATGATGTCATATAGATACATTTCGATGTCATCGAGTTCCGTGATGATGTCATAGAGATACATTGTGAGGTCATCAAGTTCCGTGATGATGTCATAGAGATACATTGTGAGGTCATCGAGTTCCGTGATGATGTCATAGAGATACATTGTGATGTCATCGAGTTCCGTGATGATGTCGTAGTGTTACACTGTGAGGTCATCAAGTTCCGTGATGATGTCATAGAGATATATTGTGAGGTCATCGAGTTCCGTGATGATGTCCTAGAGATACATTGTGATGTCATCGAGTTCTGTGATGATGTCATAGAGATACATTGTGATGTCATCGAGTTTCGTGATGATGTCATAGAGATGCATTGTGAGGTCATCGACTTTCATTGTGATGTCATCGAGTTCCGTGATGATGTCATAGAGTTACATTGTGAGGTCATCGAGTTCCGTGATGATGTCACAGAGATACATTGTGAGGTCATCGAGTTCCGTGATGATGTCATAGAGATACATTGTGATGTCATCGAATTCCGTGATGATGTCATAGAGATACATTGTGAGGTCATCGAGTTCCGTGATGATGTCATAGACTTACATTGTGATGTCATCGAGTTCCGTGATGATGTCATAGAGATCCATTGTGAGGTCATCGAGTTCCCTGATGATGTCATAGAGATACATTATGATGTCATCGAGTTCCGTGATGATGTCATAGAGATACATTGTGAGGTCATCGAGTTCCGTGATGATGTCATAGAGATGCTTTGTGAGGTCATCGACTTACATTGTGAGGTCATCGAGTTCCGTGATGATGTCATAGAGATACATTGTGATGTCATCGAGTTCCGTGATGATGTCATAGAGATACATTGTGAGGTCATCGAGTTCCGTGATGATGTCATAGAGTTACATTGTGAGGTCATCGAGTTCCGTGATGATGTCATAGAGATACATTGTGAGGTCATCGAGTTCCGTGATGATGTCATAGACTTACATTGTGATGTCATCCAGTTCCGTGATGATGTCATAGAGATACATTGTGAGGTCATCGAGTTCCGTGATGATGTCATAGTGTTACATTGTGAGGTCATCGAGTTCCGTGATGTAATAGAGATACATTGTGATGTCATCGAGTTCCGTGATGATGTCATAGAGATACATTGTGATGTCATTGAGTTTCGTGATGATGTCATAGAGATGCATTGTGAGGTCATCGACTTTCATTGTGATGTCATCGAGTTCCGTGATGATGTCATAGAGTTACATTGTGAGGTCATCGAGTTCCGTGATGATGTCATAGAGATACATTGTGAGGTCATCGAGTTCCGTGATGATGTCATAGAGATACATTGTGATGTCATCGAGTTCCGTGATGATGTCATAGAGATACATTGTGAGGTCATCGAGTTCCGTGATGATGTCATAGACTTACATTGTGATGTCATCGAGTTCCGTGATGATGTCATAGAGATCCATTGTGAGGTCATCGAGTTCCGTAATGATGTCATAGAGATACATTATGATGTCATCGAGTTCCGTGATGATGTTATAGAGATACATTGTGAGGTCATCGAGTTCCGTGATGATGTCATAGAGATGCTTTGTGAGGTCATCGACTTACATTGTGAGGTCATCGAGTTCCGTGATGAAGTCATATAGATACATTGTAATGTCATCGAGTTCCGTGATGATGTCATAGTGTTACATTGTGAGGTCATCAAGTTCCGTGATGATGTCATAGAGATACATTGTGATGTCATCGAGTTCCGTGATGATGTCATAGAGATACATTTTGAGGTCATCGAGTTCCGTGATTATGTCATAGTGTTACATTGTGATGTCATCAAGTTCCGTGATGATGTCATATAGATACATTTCGATGTCATCGAGTTCCGTGATGATGTCATAGAGATACATTGTGAGGTCATCAAGTTCCGTGATGATGTCATAGAGATACATTGTGAGGTCATCGAGTTCCGTGATGATGTCATAGAGATACATTGTGATGTCATTGAGTTCCGTGATGATGTCATAGAGATACATTGTGAGGTCATCGAGCTCCGTGATGATGCCATAGAGATACATTGTGATGTCATCGAGTTCCGTGATGATGTCATAGAGATACATTGTGATGTCATCGAGTTTCGTGATTATGTCATAGAGATGCATTGTGAGGTCATCGACTTACATTGTGAGGTCATCGAGTTCCGTGATTATGTCTTACATTGTGATGTCATTGAGTTCCGTGATGATGTCATAGAGATACATTGTGGTGTCATCGAGTTCCGTGATGATGTCATACATTGTGATGTCATTGAGTTCTGTGATGATGTCATAGAGATACATTGTGAGGTCATCGAGTTCCGTGTTGATGTCATAGACTTACTTTGTGATGTCATCGAGTTCCATGATGATATCATAGAGATACATTGTGAGGTCATCGAGTTCCGTGATGATGTCATAGTGTTAAATTGTGAGGTCATCAAGTTCCGTGATGATGTCATAGAGATACATTGTGATGTCATCGAGTTCCGTGATGATGTCATAGAGATGCTTTGTGAGGTCATCGAGTTCCGTGATGATGTCATAGTGTTACATTGTGAGGTCATCAAGTTCCGTGATGATGTCATAGAGATACATTGTGATGTCATCGAGTTCCGTGATGATGTCATGGAGATGCTTTGTGAGGTCATCGACTTACATTGTGAGGTCATCGAGTTCCGTGATGATGTCATAGACTTACATTGTGATGTCATCGAGTTCCGTGATGATGTCATAGAGATACATTGTGAGGTCATCGAGTTCCGTGATGATGTCATAGACTTACATTGTGATTTCATCCAGTTCCATGATGATGTCATAGAGATACATTGTGAAGTCATCGAGTTCCGTGATGATGTCATAGTGTTACATTGTGAGGTCATCGAGTTCCGTGATGATGTCATAGAGATGCTTTGTGAGGTCATCGACTTACATTGTGAGGTCATCGAGTTCCGTGATGATGTCATAGAGATACATTGTGATGTCATCGAGTTCCGTGATGATGTCATAGAGATACATTGTGAGGTCATCGAGTTCCGTGATGATGTCATAGAGATACATTGTGATGTCATCGAGTTCCGTGATGATGTCATAGAGATACATTGTGATGTCATTGAATTTCGTGATGATGTCATAGAGATGCATTGTGAGGTCATCGACTTTCATTGTGATGTCATCGAGTTCCGTGATGATGTCATAGAGTTACATTGTGAGGTCATCGAGTTCCGTGATGATGTCATAGAGATACATTTTGAGGTCATCGAGTACCGTGATTATGTCATAGTGTTACATTGTGATGTCATCAAGTTCCGTGATGATGTCATATAGATACATTTCGATGTCATCGAGTTCCGTGATGATGTCATAGAGATACATTGTGAGGTCATCGAGTTCCGTGATGATGTCATAGACTTACATTGTGATGTCATCGAGTTCCGTGATGATGTCATAGAGATCCATTGTGAGGTCATCGAGTTCCGTAATGATGTCATAGAGATACATTATGATGTCATCGAGTTCCGTGATGATGTTATAGAGATACATTGTGAGGTCATCGAGTTCCGTGATGATGTCATAGAGATGCTTTGTGAGGTCATCGACTTACATTGTGAGGTCATCGAGTTCCGTGATGAAGTCATATAGATACATTGTAATGTCATCGAGTTCCGTGATGATGTCATAGTGTTACATTGTGAGGTCATCAAGTTCCGTGATGATGTCATAGAGATACATTGTGATGTCATCGAGTTCCGTGATGATGTCATAGAGATACATTTTGAGGTCATCGAGTTCCGTGATTATGTCATAGTGTTACATTGTGATGTCATCAAGTTCCGTGATGATGTCATATAGATACATTTCGATGTCCTCGAGTTCCGTGATGATGTCATAGAGATACATTGTGAGGTCATCAATTTCCGTGATGATGTCATAGAGATACATTGTGAGGTCATCGAGTTCCGTGATGATGTCATAGAGATACATTGTGATGTCATCGAGTTCCGTGATGATGTCATAGAGATACATTGTGAGGTCATCGAGCTCTATGATGATGTCATAGAGATACATTGTGATGTCATCGAGTTCCGTGATGATGTCATAGAGATACATTGTGATGTCATCGAGTTTTGTGATTATGTCATAGAGATGCATTGTGAGGTCATCGACTTACATTGTGAGGTCATCGAGTTCCGTGATTATGTCTTACATTGTGATGTCATTGACTTCCGTGATGATGTCATAGAGATACATTGTGATGTCATCGAGTTCCGTGATGATGTCATACATTGTGATGTCATTGAGTTCTGTGATGATGTCATAGAGATACATTGTGAGGTCATCGAGTTCCGTGTTGATGTCATAGACTTACATTGTGATGTCATCGAGTTCCGTGATGATGTCATAGAGATACATTGTGAGGTCATCGAGTTCCGTGATGATGTCATAGTGTTAAATTGTGAGGTCATCAAGTTCCGTGATGATGTCATAGAGATACATTGTGATGTCATCGAGTTCCGTGATGATGTCATAGAGATGCTTTGTGAGGTCATCGAGTTCCGTGATGATGTCATAGTGTTACATTGTGAGGTCATCAAGTTCCGTGATGATGTCATAGAGATACATTGTGATGTCATCGAGTTCCATGATGATGTCATGAAGATGCTTTGTGAGGTCTTCGACTTACATTGTGAGGTCATCGAGTTCCGTGATGATGTCATAGACTTACATTGTGATGTCATCGAGTTCCGTGATGATGTCATAGAGATACATTGTGAGGTCATCGAGTTCCGTGATGATGTCATAGACTTACATTGTGATTTCATCCAGTTCCGTGATGATGTCATAGAGATACATTGTGAAGTCATCGAGTTCCGTGATGATGTCATAGTGTTACATTGTAAGGTCATCAAGTTCCGTGATGATGTCATAGACATACATTGTGATGTCATAGTGTTACATTGTAAGGTCATCAAGTTCCGTGATGATGTCATAGACATACATTGTGATGTCATCGACTTACATTGTGATGTCATCGAGTTCCGTGATGATGTCATAGAGATACATTGTGAGGTCATCGAGTTCCGTGATGATGTCATAGACTTACATTGTGATTTCATCCAGTTCCGTGATGATGTCATAGAGATACATTGTGAAGTCATCGAGTTCCGTGATGATGTCATAGTGTTACATTGTGAGGTCATCGAGTTCCGTGATGATGTCATAGAGATACATTGTGATGTCATCGAGTTCCGTGATGATGTCATAGAGATACATTGTGAGGTCATCGAGTTCCGTGATGATGTCATAGAGTTACATTGTGAGGTCATCGAGTTCCGTGATGATGTCATAGAGATACATTGTGAGGTCATCGAGTTCCGTGATGATGTCATAGACTTACATTGTGATGTCATCCAGTTCCGTGATGATGTCATAGAGATACATTGTGAGGTCATCGAGTTCCGTGAAGATGTCATAGTGTTACATTGTGAGGTCATCGAGTTCCGTGATGTAATAGAGATACATTGTGATGTCATCAAGTTCCGTGATGATGTCATAGAGATGCTTTGTGAGGTCATCGACTTACATCGTGAGGTCATCGAGTTCCGTGATGATGTCATATAGATACATTGTGATGTCATCGAGTTCCGTGATGATGTCATAGTGTTACATTGTGAGGTCATCAAGTTCCCTGATGATGTCATAGAGATACATTGTGATGTCATCGAGTTCCGTGATGATGTCATAGAGATACATTGTGAGGTCATCGAGTTCCGTGATGACGTCATAGACTTACATTGTGATGTCATCGAGTTCCGTGATGATGTCATAGAGATACATTGTGAGGTCATCGAGTTCCGTGATGATGTCATAGTGTTACATTGTGACGTCATCAAGTTCCGTGATGATGTCATAGAGATGCATTGTGAGGTCATCGACTTACATTGTGAGGTCATCGAGTTCCGTGATGATGTCATACATTGTGATGTCATTGAGTTCCGTGATGATGTCATAGAGATACATTGTGATGTCATCGTGTTCCGTGATGATGTCATAGAGATACATTGTGATGTTATTGAGTTCCGTGATGATGTCATAGAGATACATTGTGAGGTCATCGAGTTCCGTGATGATGTCATAGTGTTAAATTGTGAGGTCATCAAGTTCTGTGATGATCTCATAGAGATATATTGTGATGTCATCGAGTTCCGTGATGATGTCATAGAGATGCATTGTGAGGTCATCGACTTTCATTGTGATGTCATCGAGTTCCGTGATGATGTCATAGAGTTACATTGTGAGGTCATCGAGTTCCGTGATGATGTCATAGAGATACATTGTGAGGTCATCGAGTTCCGTGATGATGTCATAGACTTACATTGTGATGTCGAGTTCCGTGATGATGTCATAGTGTTACATTGTAAGGTCATCAAGTTCCGTGATGATGTCATAGAGATACATTGTGATGTCATCGAGTTCCGTGATGATGTCATAGAGATGCTTTGTGAGGTCATCGACTTACATTGTGAGGTCATCGAGTTCCGTGATGATGTCATAGAGATACATTGTGATGTCATCGAGTTCCGTGATGATGTCATAGAGATACATTGTGAGGTCATCGAGTTCCGTGATGATGTCATAGAGATACATTATGATGTCATCGAGTTCCGTGATGATGTTATAGAGATACATTGTGAGGTCATCGAGTTCCGTGATGATGTCATAGTGTTACATTGTGAGGTCATCAAATTCCGTGATGATGTCATAGAGATACATTGTGAGGTCATCGAGTTCCGTGATGATGTCATAGAGATACATTGTGATGTCATCGAGTTCCGTGATGATGTCATAGAGATACATTGTGAGGTCATCGAGTTCCGTGATGATGTCATAGACTTACATTGTGATGTCATCGAGTTCCGTGATGATGTCATAGAGATCCATTGTGAGGTCATCGATTTCCGTAATGATGTCATAGAGATACATTATGATGTCATCGAGTTCCGTGATGATGTTATAGAGATACATTGTGAGGTCATCGAGTTCCGTGATGATGTCATAGAGATGCTTTGTGAGGTCATCGACTTACATTGTGAGGTCATCGAGTTCCGTGATGAAGTCATATAGATACATTGTAATGTCATCGAGTTCCGTGATGATGTCATAGTGTTGCATTGTGAGGTCATCAAGTTCCGTGATGATGTCATAGAGATACATTGTGATGTCATCGAGTTCCGTGATGATGTCATAGAGATACATTTTGAGGTCATCGAGTTCCGTGATTATGTCATAGTGTTACATTGTGATGTCATCAAGTTCCGTGATGATGTCATAGAGATACATTGTGAGGTCATCAAGTTCCGTGATGATGTCATAGAGATACATTGTGAGGTCATCGAGTTCCGTGATGATGTCATAGAGATACATTGTGATGTCATTGAGTTCCGTGATGATGTCATAGAGATACATTGTGAGGTCATCGAGCTCCGTGATGATGTCATAGAGATACATTGTGATGTCATCGAGTTCCGTGATGATGTCATAGAGATACATTGTGATGTCATCGAGTTTCGTGATTATGTCATAGAGATGCATTGTGAGGTCATCGACTTACATTGTGAGGTCATCGAGTTCCGTGATTATGTCTTACATTGTGATGTCATTCAGTTCCGTGATGATGTCATAGAGATACATTGTGGTGTCATCGAGTTCCGTGATGATGTCATACATTGTGATGTCATTGAGTTCTGTGATGATGTCATAGAGATACATTGTGAGGTCATCGAGTTCCGTGTTGATGTCATAGACTTACTTTGTGATGTCATCGAGTTCCGTGATGATATCATAGAGATACATTGTGAGGTCATCGAGTTCCGAGATGATGTCATAGTGTTAAATTGTGAGGTCATCAAGTTCCGTGATGATGTCATAGAGATACATTGTGATGTCATCGAGTTCCGTGATGATGTCATAGAGATGCTTTGTGAGGTCATCGAGTTCCGTGATGATGTCATAGTGTTACATTGTGAGGTCATCAAGTTCCGTGATGATGTCATAGAGATACATTGTGATGTCATCGAGTTCCGTGATGATGTCATGGAGATGCTTTGTGAGGTCATCGACTTACATTGTGAGGTCATCGAGTTCCGTGATGATGTCATAGACTTACATTGTGATGTCATTGAGTTCCGTGATGATGTCATAGAGATACATTGTGAGGTCATCGAGTTCCGTGATGATGCCATAGACTTACATTGTGATTTCATCCAGTTCCATGATGATGTCATAGAGATACATTGTGAAGTCATCGAGTTCCGTGATGATGTCATAGTGTTACATTGTGAGGTCATCGAGTTCCGTGATGATGTCATAGAGATGCTTTGTGAGGTCATCGACTTACATTGTGAGGTCATCGAGTTCCGTGATGATGTCATAGAGATACATTGTGATGTCATCGAGTTCCGTGATGATGTCATAGAGATCCATTGTGAGGTCATCGAGTTCCGTGATGATGTCATAGAGATACATTGTGATGTCATCGAGTTCCGTGATGATGTCATAGAGATCCATTGTGAGGTCATCGAGTTCCGTGATGATGTCATAGAGATACATTATGATGTCATCGAGTTCCGTGATGATGTTATAGAGATACATTGTGAGGTCATCGAGTTCCGTGATGATGTCATAGAGATGCTTTGTGAGGTCATCGACTTACATTGTGAGGTTATCGAGTTCCGTGATGATGTCATATAGATACATTGTGATGTCATCGAGTTCCGTGATGATGTCATAGTGTTACATTGTGAGGTCATCAAGTTCCGTGATGATGTCATAGAGATTCATTGTGATGTCATCGAGTTCCGTGATGATCTCATAGAGATACATTGTGATGTCATTGAGTTCCGTGATGATGTCATAGAGATACATTGTGAGGTCATCGAGTTCCGTGATGATGTCATAGTGTTACATTGTGAGGTCATCGAGTTCCGTGATGATGTCATAGAGTTACATTGTGAGGTCATCGAGTTCCGTGATGATGTCATAGAGATACATTGTGAGGTCATCGAGTTCCGTGATGATGTCATAGACTTACATTGAGATGTCATCGAGTTCCGTGATGATGTCATAGAGATACATTGCGAGGTCATCGAGTTCCGTGATGATGTCATAGTGTTACATTGTGTTGTCATCAAGTTCCGTGATGATGTCATAGAGATGCATTGTGAGGTCATCGACTTACATTGTGAGGTCATCGAGTTCTGTGATGATGTCATAGATACATTGTGATGTCATTGAGTTCCGTGATGATGTCATAGAGATACATTGTGAGGTCATCGAGTTCCGTGATGATGTCATAGACTTACGTTTTAATGTCATCGAGTTCCGTGATGATGTCATAGAGATACATTGTGAGGTCATCGAGTTCCGTGATGATGTCATGGAGATGCTTTGTGAGGTCATCGACTTACATTGTGAGGTCATCGAGTTCCGTGATGATGTCATAGACTTACATTGTGATGTCATCGAGTTCCGTGATGATGTCATAGAGATGCTTTGTGAGGTCATCGAGTTCCGTGATGATGTCATAGTGTTACATTGTGAGGTCATCAAGTTCCGTGATGATGTCATAGAGATACATTGTGATGTCATCGAGTTCCGTGATGATGTCATGGAGATGCTTTGTGAGGTCATCGACTTACATTGTGAGGTCATCGAGTTCCGTGATGATGTCATAGACTTACATTGTGATGTCATCGAGTTCCGTGATGATGTCATAGAGATACATTGTGAGGTCATCGAGTTCCGTGATGATGTCATAGACTTACATTGTGATTTCATCCAGTTCCGTGATGATGTCATAGAGATACATTGTGAAGTCATCGAGTTCCGTGATGATGTCATAGTGTTACATTGTAAGGTCATCAAGTTCCGTGATGATGTCATAGACATACATTGTGATGTCATAGTGTTACATTGTAAGGTCATCAAGTTCCGTGATGATGTCATAGACATACATTGTGATGTCATCGACTTACATTGTGATGTCATCGAGTTCCGTGATGATGTCATAGAGATACATTGTGAGGTCATCGAGTTCCGTGATGATGTCATAGACTTACATTGTGATTTCATCCAGTTCCGTGATGATGTCATAGAGATACATTGTGAAGTCATCGAGTTCCGTGATGATGTCATAGTGTTACATTGTGAGGTCATCGAGTTCCGTGATGATGTCATAGAGATGCTTTGTGAGGTCATCGACTTACATTGTGAGGTCATCGAGTTCCGTGATGATGTCATAGAGTTACATTGTGAGGTCATCGAGTTCCGTGATGATGTCATAGAGATACATTGTGAGGTCATTGAGTTCCGTGATGATGTCATAGAGATACATTGTGATGTCATCGAGTTCCGTGATGATGTCATAGAGATACATTGTGATGTCATCGAGTTTCGTGATGATGTCATAGAGATGCATTGTGAGGTCATCGACTTTCATTGTGATGTCATCGAGTTCCGTGATGATGTCATAGAGTTACATTGTGAGGTCATCGAGTTCCGTGATGATGTCATAGAGATACATTGTGAGGTCATCGAGTTCCGTGATGATGTCATAGAGATACATTGTGATGTCATCGAGTTCCGTGATGATGTCATAGAGATACATTGTGAGGTCATCGAGTTCCGTGATGATGTCATAGACTTACATTGTGATGTCATCGAGTTCCGTGATGATGTCATAGAGATCCATTGTGAGGTCATCGAGTTCCGTAATGATGTCATAGAGATACATTATGATGTCATCGAGTTCCGTGATGATGTTATAGAGATACATTGTGAGGTCATCGAGTTCCGTGATGATGTCATAGAGATGCTTTGTGAGGTCATCGACTTACATTGTGAGGTCATCGAGTTCCGTGATGAAGTCATATAGATACATTGTAATGTCATCGAGTTCCGTGATGATGTCATAGTGTTACATTGTGAGGTCATCAAGTTCCGTGATGATGTCATAGAGATACATTGTGATGTCATCGAGTTCCGTGATGATGTCATGGAGATGCTTTGTGAGGTCATCGACTTACATTGTGAGGTCATCGAGTTCCGTGATGATGTCATAGACTTACATTGTGATGTCATCGAGTTCCGTGATGATGTCATAGAGATACATTGTGAGGTCATCGAGTTCCGTGATGATGTCATAGACTTACATTGTGACTTCATCCAGTTCCGTGATGATGTCATAGAGATACATTGTGAAGTCATCGAGTTCCGTGATGATGTCATAGTGTTACATTGTAAGGTCATCAAGTTCCGTGATGATGTCATAGACTTACATAGTGATGTCATCGAGTTTCGTGATGATGTCATAGAGATGCTTTATGAGGTCATCGACTTACATTGTGAGGTCATCGAGTTCCGTGATGATGTCATAGAGATACATTGTGAGGTCATCGAGTTCCGTGATGATGTCATAGAGATACATTGTGAGGTCATCGAGTTCCGTGATGAAGTCATAGAGATACATTGTGAGGTCATCGAGTTCCGTGATGAAGTCATATAGATACATTGTAATGTCATCGAGTTCCGTGATGATGTCATAGTGTTACATTGTGAGGTCATCAAGTTCCGTGATGATGTCATAGAGATACATTGTGATGTCATCGAGTTCCGTGATGATGTCATAGAGATACATTTTGAGGTCATCGAGTTCCGTGATTATGTCATAGTGTTACATTGTGATGTCATCAAGTTCCGTGATGATGTCATATAGATACATTTCGATGTCATCGAGTTCCGTGATGATGTCATAGAGATACATTGTGAGGTCATCAATTTCCGTGATGATGTCATAGAGATACATTGTGA
Source organism: Leptodactylus fuscus (assembly GCF_031893055.1). Taxonomy (NCBI): domain Eukaryota; kingdom Metazoa; phylum Chordata; class Amphibia; order Anura; family Leptodactylidae; genus Leptodactylus; species Leptodactylus fuscus. The sequence continues at coordinate 145,971,552 of NC_134266.1, forward strand.
GGTCATCGAGTTCCGTGATGATGTCATAGAGATACATTGTGATGTAATCGAGTTCCGTGATGATGTCATAGAGATACATTGTGAGGTCATCGAGCTCCGTGATGATGTCATAGAGATACATTGTGATGTCATCGAGTTCCGTGATGATGTCATAGAGATACATTGTGATGTCATCGAGTTTCGTGATTATGTCATAGAGATGCATTGTGAGGTCATCGACTTACATTGTGAGGTCATCGAGTTCCGTGATTATGTCTTACATTGTGATGTCATTGAGTTCCGTGATGATGTCATAGAGATACATTGTGATGTCATCGAGTTCCGTGATGATGTCATACATTGTGATGTCATTGAGTTCTGTGATGATGTCATAGAGATACATTGTGAGGTCATCGAGTTCCGTGTTGATGTCATAGACTTACATTGTGATGTCATCGAGTTCCGTGATGATGTCATAGAGATACATTGTGAGGTCATCGAGTTCCGTGATGATGTCATAGACTTACATTGTGATGTCATCGAGTTCCGTGATGATGTCATAGAGATCCATTGTGAGGTCATCGAGTTCCGTAATGATGTCATAGAGATACATTATGATGTCATCGAGTTCCGTGATGATGTTATAGAGATACATTGTGAGGTCATCGAGTTCCGTGATGATGTCATAGAGATGCTTTGTGAGGTCATCGACTTACATTGTGAGGTCATCGAGTTCCGTGATGAAGTCATATAGATACATTGTAATGTCATCGAGTTCCGTGATGATGTCATAGTGTTACATTGTGAGGTCATCAAGTTCCGTGATGATGTCATAGAGATACATTGTGATGTCATCGAGTTCCGTGATGATGTCATAGAGATACATTTTGAGGTCATCGAGTTCCGTGATTATGTCATAGTGTTACATTGTGATGTCATCAAGTTCCGTGATGATGTCATATAGATACATTTCGATGTCATCGAGTTCCGTGATGATGTCATAGAGATACATTGTGAGGTCATCAAGTTCCGTGATGATGTCATAGAGATACATTGTGAGGTCATCGAGTTCCGTGATGATGTCATAGAGATACATTGTGATGTCATCGAGTTCCGTGATGATGTCATAGAGATACATTGTGAGGTCATCGAGCTCCGTGATGATGTCATAGAGATACATTGTGATGTCATCGAGTTCCGTGATGATGTCATAGAGATACATTGTGATGTCATCGAGTTTCGTGATTATGTCATAGAGATGCATTGTGAGGTCATCGACTTACATTGTGAGGTCATCGAGTTCCGTGATTATGTCTTACATTGTGATGTCATTGAGTTCCGTGATGATGTCATAGAGATACATTGTGATGTTATCGAGTTCCGTGATGATGTCATACATTGTGATGTCATTGAGTTCTGTGATGATGTCATAGAGATACATTGTGAGGTCATCGAGTTCCGGGATGATGTCATAGAGATGCTTTGTGAGGTCATCGAGTTCCGTGATGATGTCATAGTGTTACATTGTGAGGTCATCAAGTTCCGTGATGATGTCATAGAGATACATTGTGATGTCATCGAGTTCCGTGATGATGTCATGGAGATGCTTTGTGAGGTCATCGACTTACATTGTGAGGTCATCGAGTTCCGTGATGATGTCATAGACTTACATTGTGATGTCATCGAGTTCCGTGATGATGTCATAGAGATACATTGTGAGGTCATCGAGTTCCGTGATGATGTCATAGACTTACATTGTGATTTCATCCAGTTCCGTGATGATGTCATAGAGATACATTGTGAAGTCATCGAGTTCCGTGATGATGTCATAGTGTTACATTGTAAGGTCATCAAGTTCCGTGATGATGTCATAGACATACATTGTGATGTCATCGAGTTCCGTGATGATGTCATAGAGATGCTTTGTGAGGTCATCGACTTACATTGTGAGGTCATCGAGTTCCGTGATGATGTCATAGAGATACATTGTGAGGTTATCGAGTTCCGTGATGATGTCATAGAGATACATTGTGAGGTCATCGAGTTCCGTGATGATGTCATAGAGATACATTGTGAGGTCATCGAGTTCCGTGATGATGTCATAGACTTACATTGTGATGTCATCCAGTTCCGTGATGATGTCATAGAGATCCATTGTGAGGTCATTGAGTTCCGTGATGATGTCATAGTGTTACATTGTGAGGTCATCGAGTTCCGTGATGTAATAGAGATACATTGTGATGTCATTAAGTTCCGTGATGATGTCATAGAGATGCTTTGTGAGGTCATCGACTTACATTGTGAGGTCATCGAGTTCCGTGATGATGTCATAGTGTTACATTGTGAGGTCATCAAGTTCCCTGATGATGTCATAGAGATACATTGTGATGTCATCGAGTTCCGTGATGATCTCATAGAGATACATTGTGATGTCATCGAGTTCCGTGATGATGTCATAGAGATACATTGTGAGGTCATCGAGTTCCGTGATGATGTCATAGTGTTACATTGTGATGTCATCACGTTCCGTGATGATGTCATAAAGATACATTTTGATGTCATCGAGTTCCGTGATGATGTCATAGAGATACATTGTGAGGTCATCGAGTTCCGTGATGACGTCATAGACTTATATTGTGATGTCATCGAGTTCCGTGATGATGTCATAGAGATACATTGTGAGGTCATCGAGTTCCGTGATGATGTCATAGTGTTACATTGTGACGTCATCAAGTTCCGTGATGATGTCATAGAGATGCATTGTGAGGTCATCGACTTACATTGTGAGGTCATCGAGTTCCGTGATGATGTCATACATTGTGATGTCATTGAGTTCCGTGATGATGTCATAGAGATACATTGTGATGTCATCGAGTTCCGTGATGATGTCATAGAGATACATTGTGATGTTATTGAGTTCTGTGATGATGTCATAGAGATACATTGTGATGTCATCGAGTTCCGTGATGATGTCATAGAGATACATTGTGAGGTCATCGAGTTCCGTGATGATGTCATAGACTTACATTGTGATGTCATCGAGTTCCGTGATGATGTCATAGAGATCCATTGTGAGGTCATCGAGTTCCGTGATGATGTCATAGAGATACATTATGATGTCATCGAGTTCCGTGATGATGTTATAGAGATACATTGTGAGGTCATCGAGTTCCGTGATGATGTCATAGAGATGCTTTGTGAGGTCATCGACTTACATTGTGAGGTTATCGAGTTCCGTGATCATGTCATATAGATACATTGTGATGTCATCGAGTTCCGTGATGATGTCATAGTGTTACATTGTGAGGTCATCAAGTTCCGTGATGATGTCATAGAGATTCATTGTGATGTCATCGAGTTCCGTGATGATCTCATAGAGATACATTGTGATGTCATTGAGTTCCGTGATGATGTCATAGAGATACATTGTGAGGTCATCGAGTTCCGTGATGATGTCATAGTGTTACATTGTGAGGTCATCGAGTTCCGTGATGATGTCATAGAGTTACATTGTGAGGTCATCGAGTTCCGTGATGATGTCATAGAGATACATTGTGAGGTCATCGAGTTCCGTGATGATGCCATAGACTTAAATTGAGATGTCATCGAGTTCCGTGATGATGTCATAGAGATACATTGCGAGGTCATCGAGTTCCGTGATGATGTCATAGTGTTACATTGTGACGTCATCAAGTTCCGTGATGATGTCATAGAGATGCATTGTGAGGTCATCGACTTACATTGTGAGGTCATCGAGTTCTGTGATGATGTCATAGATACATTGTGATGTCATTGAGTTCCGTGATGATGTCATAGAGATACATTGTGAGGTCATCGAGTTCCGTGATGATGTCATAGACTTACGTTTTAATGTCATCGAGTTCCGTGATGATGTCATAGAGATACATTGTGAGGTCATCGAGTTCCGTGATGATGTCATGGAGATGCTTTGTGAGGTCATCGACTTACATTGTGAGGTCATCGAGTTCCGTGATGATGTCATAGACTTACATTGTGATGTCATCGAGTTCCGTGATGATGTCATAGAGATGCTTTGTGAGGTCATCGAGTTCCGTGATGATGTCATAGTGTTACATTGTGAGGTCATCAAGTTCCGTGATGATGTCATAGAGATTCATTGTGATGTCATCGAGTTCCGTGATGATGTCATGGAGATGCTTTGTGAGGTCATCGACTTACATTGTGAGGTCATCGAGTTCCGTGATGATGTCATAGACTTACATTGTGATGTCATCGAGTTCCGTGATGATGTCATAGAGATACATTGTGAGGTCATCGAGTTCCGTGATGATGTCATAGACTTACATTGTGATTTCATCCAGTTCCGTGATGATGTCATAGAGATAAATTGTGAAGTCATCGAGTTCCGTGATGATGTCATAGTGTTACATTGTGAGGTCATCAAGTTCCGTGATGATGTCATAGACATACATTGTGATATCATAGTGTTACATTGTAAGGTCATCAAGTTCCGTGATGATGTCATAGACATACATTGTGATGTCATCGACTTACATTGTGATGTCATCGAGTTCCATGATGATGTCATAGAGATACATTGTGATGTCATTGAGTTCCGTGATGATGTCATAGAGATTCATTGTGATGTCATCGAGTTCCGTGATGATCTCATAGAGATACATTGTGATGTCATTGAGTTCCGTGATGATGTCATAGAGATACATTGTGAGGTCATCGAGTTCCGTGATGATGTCATAGTGTTACATTGTGATGTCATCAAGTTCCGTGATGATGTCATATAGATACATTTTGATGTCATCGAGTTCCCTGATGATGTCATACAGATACATTGTGAGGTCATCGAGTTCCATGATGATGTCATAGACTTACATTGAGAGGTCATCGAGTTCCGTGATGATGTCATAGACTTACATTGAGATGTCATCGAGTTCCGTGATGATGTCATAGAGATGCATTGTGAGGTCATCGACTTACATTGTGAGGTCATCGAGTTCTGTGATGATGTCATAGATACATTGTGATGTCATTGAGTTCCGTGATGATGTCATAGAGATACATTGTGAGGTCATCGAGTTCCGTGATGATGTCATAGACTTACGTTTTAATGTCATCGAGTTCCGTGATGATGTCATAGAGATACATTGTGAGGTCATCGAGTTCCGTGATGATGTCATGGAGATGCTTTGTGAGGTCATCGACTTACATTGTGAGGTCATCGAGTTCCGTGATGATGTCATAGACTTACATTGTGATGTCATCGAGTTCCGTGATGATGTCATAGAGATGCTTTGTGAGGTCATCGAGTTCCGTGATGATGTCATAGTGTTACATTGTGAGGTCATCAAGTTCCGTGATGATGTCATAGAGATACATTGTGATGTCATCAAGTTCCGTGATGATGTCATAGAGATACATTGTGAAGTCATCGAGTTCCGTGATGATGTCATAGTGTTACATTGTAAGGTCATCAAGTTCCGTGATGATGTCATAGACATACATTGTGATGTCATAGTGTTACATTGTAAGGTCATGAAGTTCCGTGATGATGTCATAGACATACATTGTGATGTCATCGACTTACATTGTGATGTCATCGAGTTCCGTGATGATGTCATAGAGATACATTGTGAGGTCATCGAGTTCCGTGATGATGTCATAGACTTACATTGTGATTTCATCCAGTTCCGTGATGATGTCATAGAGATACATTGTGAAGTCATCGAGTTCCGTGATGATGTCATAGTGTTACATTGTGAGGTCATCGAGTTCCGTGATGATGTCATAGAGATGCTTTGTGAGGTCATCGACTTACATTGTGAGGTCATCGAGTTCCGTGATGATGTCATAGAGTTACATTGTGAGGTCATCGAGTTCCGTGATGATGTCATAGAGATACATTGTGAGGTCATCGAGTTCCGTGATGATGTCATAGAGATACATTGTGATGTCATCGAGTTCCGTGATGATGTCATAGAGATACATTGTGATGTCATCGAGTTTCGTGATGATGTCATAGAGATGCATTGTGAGGTCATCGACTTTCATTGTGATGTCATCGAGTTCCGTGATGATGTCATAGAGTTACATTGTGAGGTCATCGAGTTCCGTGATGATGTCATAGAGATACATTGTGAGGTCATCGACTTCCGTGATGATGTCATAGAGATACATTGTGATGTCATCGAGTTCCGTGATGATATCATAGAGATACATTGTGAGGTCATCGAGTTCCGTGATGATGTCATAGACTTACATTGTGATGTCATCGAGTTCCGTGATTATGTCATAGAGATCCATTGTGAGGTCATCGAGTTCCGTAATGATGTCATAGAGATACATTATGATGTCATCGAGTTCCGTGATGATGTTATAGAGATACATTGTGAGGTCATCGAGTTCCGTGATGATGTCATAGAGATGCTTTGTGAGGTCATCGACTTACATTGTGAGGTCATCGAGTTCCGTGATGAAGTCATATAGATACATTGTAATGTCATCGAGTTCCGTGATGATGTCATAGTGTTATATTGTGAGGTCATCAAGTTCCGTGATGATGTCATAGAGATACATTGTGATGTCATCGAGTTCCGTGATGATGTCATAGAGATACATTTTGAGGTCATCGAGTTCCGTGATTATGTCATAGTGTTACATTGTGATGTCATCAAGTTCCGTGATGATGTCATATAGATACATTTCGATGTCATCGAGTTCCGTGATGATGTCATATAGATACATTGTGATGTCATCGAGTTTCGTGATTATGTCATAGAGATGCATTGTGAGGTCATCGACTTACATTGTGAGGTCATCGAGTTCCGTGATTATGTCTTACATTGTGATGTCATTGAGTTCCGTGATGATGTCATAGAGATACATTGTGATGTCATCGAGTTCCGTGATGATGTCATACATTGTGATGTCATTGAGTTCTGTGATGATGTCATAGAGATACATTGTGAGGTCATCGAGTTCCGTGTTGATGTCATAGACTTACATTGTGATGTCGTCAAGTTCCGTGATGATGTCATAGACATACATTGTGAGGTCATCGAGTTCCGTGATGATGTCATAGTGTTAAATTGTGAGGTCATCAAGTTCCGTGATGATGTCATAGAGATACATTGTGATGTCATCGAGTTCCGTGATGATGTCATAGAGATGCTTTGTGAGGTCATCGAGTTCCGTGATGATGTCATAGTGTTACATTGTGAGGTCATCAAGTTCCGTGATGATGTCATAGAGATACATTGTGATGTCATCGAGTTCCGTGATGATGTCATGGAGATGCTTTGTGAGGTCATCGACTTACATTGTGAGGTCATCGAGTTCCGTGATGATGTCATAGACTTACATTGTGATGTCATCGAGTTCCGTGATGATGTCATAGAGATACATTGTGAGGTCATCGAGTTCCGTGATGATGTCATAGACTTACATTGTGACTTCATCCAGTTCCGTGATGATGTCATAGAGATACATTGTGAAGTCATCGAGTTCCGTGATGATGTCATAGTGTTACATTGTAAGGTCATCAAGTTCCGTGATGATGTCATAGACTTACATTGTGATGTCATCGAGTTCCGTGATGATGTCATAGAGATGCTTTATGAGGTCATCGACTTACATTGTGAGGTCATCGAGTTCCGTGATGATGTCATAGAGATACATTGTGAGGTCATCGAGTTCCGTGATGATGTCATAGAGATACATTGTGAGGTCATCGAGTTCCGTGATGATGTCATAGAGATACATTGTGAGGTCATCGAGTTCCGTTATGATGTCATAGAGATACATTGTGAGGTCATCGAGTTCCGTGATGATGTCATAGACTTACATTGTGATGTCATCCAGTTCCGTGATGATGTCATAGAGATCCATTGTGAGGTCATCGAGTTCCGTGATGATGTCATAGTGTTACATTGTGAGGTCATCGAGTTCCGTGATGTAATAGAGATACATTGTGATGTCATTATGTTCCGTGATGATGTCATAGAGATGCTTTGTGAGGTCATCGACTTACATTTTGAGGTCATCGAGTTCCGTGATGATGTCATAGTGTTACATTGTGAGGTCATCAAGTTCCCTGATGATGTCATAGAGATACATTGTGATGTCATCGAGTTCCGTGATGATCTCATAGAGATACATTGTGATGTCATCGAGTTCCGTGATGATGTCATAGAGATACATTGTGAGGTCATCGAGTTTCGTGATGATGTCATAGTGTTACATTGTGATGTCATCACGTTCCGTGATGATGTCATAAAGATACAATTTGATGTCATCGAGTTCCGTAATGATGTCATAGAGATACATTGTGAGGTCATCGAGTTCCGTGATGACGTCATAGACTTACATTGTGATGTCATCGAGTTCCGTGATGATGTCATAGAGATACATTGTGAGGTCATCGAGTTCCGTGATGATGTCATAGTGTTACATTGTGACGTCATCAAGTTCCGTGATGATGTCATAGAGATGCATTGTGAGGTCATCGACTTACATTGTGAGGTCATCGAGTTCCGTGATGATGTCATACATTGTGATGTCATTGAGTTCCGTGATGATGTCATAGAGATACATTGTGATGTCATCGAGTTCCGTGATGATGTCATAGAGATACATTGTGATGTTATTGAGTTCTGTGATGATGTCATAGAGATACATTGTGTTGTCATCGAGTTCCGTGATGATGTCATAGAGATACATTGTGAGGTCATCGAGTTCCGTGATGATGTCATAGACTTACATTGTGATGTCATCGAGTTCCGTGATGATGTCATAGAGATCCATTGTGAGGTCATCGAGTTCCGTGATGATGTCATAGAGATACATTATGATGTCATCGAGTTCCGTGATGATGTTATAGAGATACATTGTGAGGTCATCGAGTTCCGTGATGATGTCATAGAGATGCTTTGTGAGGTCATCGACTTACATTGTGAGGTTATCGAGTTCCGTGATGATGTCATATAGATACATTGTGATGTCATCGAGTTCCGTGATGATGTCATAGTGTTACATTGTGAGGTCATCAAGTTCCGTGATGATGTCATAGAGATTCATTGTGATGTCATCGAGTTCCGTGATGATCTCATAGAGATACATTGTGATGTCATTGAGTTCCGTGATGATGTCATAGAGATACATTGTGAGGTCATCGAGTTCCGTGATGATGTCATAGTGTTACATTGTGAGGTCATCGAGTTCCGTGATGATGTCATAGAGTTACATTGTGAGGTCATCGAGTTCCGTGATGATGTCATAGAGATACATTGTGAGGTCATCGAGTTCCGTGATGATGTCATAGACTTACATTGAGATGTCATCGAGTTCCGTGATGATGTCATAGAGATACATTGCGAGGTCATCGAGTTCCGTGATGATGTCATAGTGTTACATTGTGACGTCATCAAGTTCCGTGATGATGTCATAGAGATGCATTGTGAGGTCATCGACTTACATTGTGAGGTCATCGAGTTCTGTGATGATGTCATAGATACATTGTGATGTCATTGAGTTCCGTGATGATGTCATAGAGATACATTGTGAGGTCATCGAGTTCCGTGATGATGTCATAGACTTACGTTTTAATGTCATCGAGTTCCGTGATGATGTCATAGAGATACATTGTGAGGTCATCGAGTTCCGTGATGATGTCATGGAGATGCTTTGTGAGGTCATCGACTTACATTGTGAGGTCATCGAGTTCCGTGATGATGTCATAGACTTACATTGTGATGTCATCGAGTTCCGTGATGATGTCATAGAGATGCTTTGTGAGGTCATCGAGTTCCGTGATGATGTCATAGTGTTACATTGTGAGGTCATCAAGTTCCGTGATGATGTCATAGAGATACATTGTGATGTCATCGAGTTCCGTGATGATGTCATGGAGATGCTTTGTGAGGTCATCGACTTACATTGTGAGGTCATCGAGTTCCGTGATGATGTCATAGACTTACATTGTGATGTCATCGAGTTCCGTGATGATGTCATAGAGATACATTGTGAGGTCATCGAGTTCCGTGATGATGTCATAGACTTACATTGTGATTTCATCCAGTTCCGTGATGATGTCATAGAGATACATTGTGAAGTCATCGAGTTCCGTGATGATGTCATAGTGTTACATTGTAAGGTCATCAAGTTCCGTGATGATGTCATAGACATACATTGTGATGTCATAGTGTTACATTGTAAGGTCATCAAGTTCCGTGATGATGTCATAGACATACATTGTGATGTCATCGACTTACATTGTGATGTCATCGAGTTCCGTGATGATGTCATAGAGATACATTGTGAGGTCATCGAGTTCCGTGATGATGTCATAGACTTACATTGTGATTTCATCCAGTTCCGTGATGATGTCATAGAGATACATTGTGAAGTCATCGAGTTCCGTGATGATGTCATAGTGTTACATTGTGAGGTCATCGAGTTCCGTGATGATGTCATAGAGATGCTTTGTGAGGTCATCGACTTACATTGTGAGGTCATCGAGTTCCGTGATGATGTCATAGAGTTACATTGTGAGGTCATCGAGTTCCGTGATGATGTCATAGAGATACATTGTGAGGTCATTGAGTTCCGTGATGATGTCATAGAGATACATTGTGATGTCATCGAGTTCCGTGATGATGTCATAGAGATACATTGTGATGTCATCGAGTTTCGTGATGATGTCATAGAGATGCATTGTGAGGTCATCGACTTTCATTGTGATGTCATCGAGTTCCGTGATGATGTCATAGAGTTACATTGTGAGGTCATCGAGTTCCGTGATGATGTCATAGAGATACATTGTGAGGTCATCGAGTTCCGTGATGATGTCATAGAGATACATTGTGATGTCATCGAGTTCCGTGATGATGTCATAGAGATACATTGTGAGGTCATCGAGTTCCGTGATGATGTCATAGACTTACATTGTGATGTCATCGAGTTCCGTGATGATGTCATAGAGATCCATTGTGAGGTCATCGAGTTCCGTAATGATGTCATAGAGATACATTATGATGTCATCGAGTTCCGTGATGATGTTATAGAGATACATTGTGAGGTCATCGAGTTCCGTGATGATGTCATAGAGATGCTTTGTGAGGTCATCGACTTACATTGTGAGGTCATCGAGTTCCGTGATGAAGTCATATAGATACATTGTAATGTCATCGAGTTCCGTGATGATGTCATAGTGTTACATTGTGAGGTCATCAAGTTCCGTGATGATGTCATAGAGATACATTGTGATGTCATCGAGTTCCGTGATGATGTCATGGAGATGCTTTGTGAGGTCATCGACTTACATTGTGAGGTCATCGAGTTCCGTGATGATGTCATAGACTTACATTGTGATGTCATCGAGTTCCGTGATGATGTCATAGAGATACATTGTGAGGTCATCGAGTTCCGTGATGATGTCATAGACTTACATTGTGACTTCATCCAGTTCCGTGATGATGTCATAGAGATACATTGTGAAGTCATCGAGTTCCGTGATGATGTCATAGTGTTACATTGTAAGGTCATCAAGTTCCGTGATGATGTCATAGACTTACATAGTGATGTCATCGAGTTTCGTGATGATGTCATAGAGATGCTTTATGAGGTCATCGACTTACATTGTGAGGTCATCGAGTTCCGTGATGATGTCATAGAGATACATTGTGAGGTCATCGAGTTCCGTGATGATGTCATAGAGATACATTGTGAGGTCATCGAGTTCCGTGATGATGTCATAGAGATACATTGTGAGGTCATCGAGTTCCGTGATGATGTCATAGACTTACATTGTGATGTCATCCAGTTCCGTGATGATGTCATAGAGATCCATTGTGAGGTCATCGAGTTCCGTGATGATGTCATAGTGTTACATTGTGAGGTCATCGAGTTCCGTGATGTAATAGAGATACATTGTGATGTCATTAAGTTCCGTGATGATGTCATAGAGATGCTTTGTGAGGTCATCGACTTACATTTTGAGGTCATCGAGTTCCGTGATGATGTCATAGTGTTACATTGTGAGGTCATCGAGTTCCGTGATGATGTCATAGAGATGCTTTGTGAGGTCATCGACTTACATTGTGAGGTCATCGAGTTCCGTGATGATGTCATAGAGTTACATTGTGAGGTCATCGAGTTCCGTGATGATGTCATAGAGATACATTGTGAGGTCATCGAGTTCCGTGATGATGTCATAGAGATACATTGTGATGTCATCGAGTTCCGTGATGATGTCATAGAGATACATTGTGATGTCATCGAGTTTCGTGATGATGTCATAGAGATGCATTGTGAGGTCATCGACTTTCATTGTGATGTCATCGAGTTCCGTGATGATGTCATAGAGTTACATTGTGAGGTCATCGAGTTCCGTGATGATGTCATAGAGATACATTGTGAGGTCATCGAGTTCCGTGATGATGTCATAGAGATACATTGTGATGTCATCGAGTTCCGTGATGATGTCATAGAGATACATTGTAAGGTCATCGAGTTCCGTGATGATGTCATAGACTTACATTGTGATGTCATCGAGTTCCGTGATGATGTCATAGAGATCCATTGTGAGGTCATCGAGTTCCGTAATGATGTCATAGAGATACATTATGATGTCATCGAGTTCCGTGATGATGTTATAGAGATACATTGTGAGGTCATCGAGTTCCGTGATGATGTCATAGAGATGCTTTGTGAGGTCATCGACTTACATTGTGAGGTCATCGAGTTCCGTGATGAAGTCATATAGATACATTGTAATGTCATCGAGTTCCGTGATGATGTCATAGTGTTACATTGTGAGGTCATCAAGTTCCGTGATGATGTCATAGAGATACATTGTGATGTCATCGAGTTCCGTGATGATGTCATGGAGATGCTTTGTGAGGTCATCTACTTACATTGTGAGGTCATCGAGTTCCGTGATGATGTCATAGACTTACATTGTGATGTCATCGAGTTCCGTGATGATGTCATAGAGATACATTGTGAGGTCATCGAGTTCCGTGATGATGTCATAGACTTACATTGTGACTTCATCCAGTTCCGTGATGATGTCATAGAGATACATTGTGAAGTCATCGAGTTCCGTGATGATGTCATAGTGTTACATTGTAAGGTCATCAAGTTCCGTGATGATGTCATAGACTTACATTGTGATGTCATCGAGTTTCGTGATGATGTCATAGAGATGCTTTATGAGGTCATCGACTTACATTGTGAGGTCATCGAGTTCCGTGATGATGTCATAGAGATACATTGTGGGGTCATCGAGTTCCGTGATGATGTCATAGAGATACATTGTGAGGTCATCGAGTTCCGTGATGATGTCATAGAGATACATTGTGAGGTCATCGAGTTCCGTGATGATGTCATAGACTTACATTGTGATGTCATCCTGTTCCGTGATGATGTCATAGAGATCCATTGTGAGGTCATCGAGTTCCGTGATGATGTCATAGTGTTACATTGTGAGGTCATCGAGTTCCGTGATGTAATAGAGATACATTGTGATGTCATTAAGTTCCGTGATGATGTCATAGAGATGCTTTGTGAGGTCATCGACTTACATTTTGAGGTCATCGAGTTCCGTGATGATGTCATAGTGTTACATTGTGAGGTCATCAAGTTCCCTGATGATGTCATAGAGATACATTGTGATGTCATCGAGTTCCGTGATGATCTCATAGAGATACATTGTGATGTCATCGAGTTCCGTGATGATGTCATAGAGATACATTGTGAGGTCATCGAGTTCCGTGATGATGTCATAGTGTTACATTGTGATGTCATCACGTTCCGTGATGATGTCATAAAGATACAATTTGATGTCATCGAGTTCCGTGATGATGTCATAGAGATACATTGTGAGGTCATCGAGTTCCGTGATGACGTCATAGACTTACATTGTGATGTCATCGAGTTCCGTGATGATGTCATAGAGATACATTGTGAGGTCATCGAGTTCCGTGATGATGTCATAGTGTTACATTGTGACGTCATCAAGTTCCGTGATGATGTCATAGAGATGCATTGTGAGGTCATCGACTTACATTGTGAGGTCATCGAGTTCCGTGATGATGTCATACATTGTGATGTCATTGAGTTCCGTGATGATGTCATAGAGATACATTGTGATGTCATCGAGTTCCGTGATGATGTCATAGAGATACATTGTGATGTTATTGAGTTCTGTGATGATGTCATAGAGATACATTGTGTTGTCATCGAGTTCCGTGATGATGTCATAGAGATACATTGTGAGGTCATCGAGTTCCGTGATGATGTCATAGACTTACATTGTGATGTCATCGAGTTCCGTGATGATGTCATAGAGATCCATTGTGAGGTCATCGAGTTCCGTGATGATGTCATAGAGATACATTATGATGTCATCGAGTTCCGTGATGATGTTATAGAGATACATTGTGAGGTCATCGAGTTCCGTGATGATGTCATAGAGATGCTTTGTGAGGTCATCGACTTACATTGTGAGGTTATCGAGTTCCGTGATGATGTCATATAGATACATTGTGATGTCATCGAGTTCCGTGATGATGTCATAGTGTTACATTGTGAGGTCATCAAGTTCCTTGATGATGTCATAGAGATTCATTGTGATGTCATCGAGTTCCGTGATGATCTCATAGAGATACATTGTGATGTCATTGAGTTCCGTGATGATGTCATAGAGATACATTGTGAGGTCATCGAGTTCCGTGATGATGTCATAGTGTTACATTGTGAGGTCATCGAGTTCCGTGATGATGTCATAGAGTTACATTGTGAGGTCATCGAGTTCCGTGATGATGTCATAGAGATACATTGTGAGGTCATCGAGTTCCGTGATGATGTCATAGACTTACATTGAGATGTCATCGAGTTCCGTGATGATGTCATAGAGATACATTGCGAGGTCATCGAGTTCCGTGATGATGTCATAGTGTTACATTGTGACGTCATCAAGTTCCGTGATGATGTCATAGAGATGCATTGTGAGGTCATCGACTTACATTGTGAGGTCATCGAGTTCTGTGATGATGTCATAGATACATTGTGATGTCATTGAGTTCCGTGATGATGTCATAGAGATACATTGTGAGGTCATCGAGTTCCGTGATGATGTCATAGACTTACGTTTTAATGTCATCGAGTTCCGTGATGATGTCATAGAGATACATTGTGAGGTCATCGAGTTCCGTGATGATGTCATGGAGATGCTTTGTGAGGTCATCGACTTACATTGTGAGGTCATCGAGTTCCGTGATGATGTCATAGACTTACATTGTGATGTCATCGAGTTCCGTGATGATGTCATAGAGATGCTTTGTGAGGTCATCGAGTTCCGTGATGATGTCATAGTGTTACATTGTGAGGTCATCAAGTTCCGTGATGATGTCATAGAGATACATTGTGATGTCATCGAGTTCCGTGATGATGTCATGGAGATGCTTTGTGAGGTCATCGACTTACATTGTGAGGTCATCGAGTTCCGTGATGATGTCATAGACTTACATTGTGATGTCATCGAGTTCCGTGATGATGTCATAGAGATACATTGTGAGGTCATCGAGTTCCGTGATGATGTCATAGACTTACATTGTGATTTCATCCAGTTCCGTGATGATGTCATAGAGATACATTGTGAAGTCATCGAGTTCCGTGATGATGTCATAGTGTTACATTGTAAGGTCATCAAGTTCCGTGATGATGTCATAGACATACATTGTGATGTCATAGTGTTACATTGTAAGGTCATCAAGTTCCGTGATGATGTCATAGACATACATTGTGATGTCATCGACTTACATTGTGATGTCATCGAGTTCCGTGATGATGTCATAGAGATACATTGTGAGGTCATCGAGTTCCGTGATGATGTCATAGACTTGCATTGTGATTTCATCCAGTTCCGTGATGATGTCATAGAGATACATTGTGAAGTCATCGAGTTCCGTGATGATGTCATAGTGTTACATTGTGAGGTCATCGAGTTCCGTGATGATGTCATAGAGATGCTTTGTGAGGTCATCGACTTACATTGTGAGGTCATCGAGTTCCGTGATGATGTCATAGAGTTACATTGTGAGGTCATCGAGTTCCGTGATGATGTCATAGAGATACATTGTGAGGTCATTGAGTTCCGTGATGATGTCATAGAGATACATTGTGATGTCATCGAGTTCCGTGATGATGTCATAGAGATACATTGTGATGTCATCGAGTTTCGTGATGATGTCATAGAGATGCATTGTGAGGTCATCGACTTTCATTGTGATGTCATCGAGTTCCGTGATGATGTCATAGAGTTACATTGTGAGGTCATCGAGTTCCGTGATGATGTCATAGAGATACATTGTGAGGTCATCGAGTTCCGTGATGATGTCATAGAGATACATTGTGATGTCATCGAGTTCCGTGATGATGTCATAGAGATACATTGTGAGGTCATCGAGTTCCGTGATGATGTCATAGACTTACATTGTGATGTCATCGAGTTCCGTGATGATGTCATAGAGATCCATTGTGAGGTCATCGAGTTCCGTAATGATGTCATAGAGATACATTATGATGTCATCGAGTTCCGTGATGATGTTATAGAGATACATTGTGAGGTCATCGAGTTCCGTGATGATGTCATAGAGATGCTTTGTGAGGTCATCGACTTACATTGTGAGGTCATCGAGTTCCGTGATGAAGTCATATAGATACATTGTAATGTCATCGAGTTCCGTGATGATGTCATAGTGTTACATTGTGAGGTCATCAAGTTCCGTGATGATGTCATAGAGATACATTGTGATGTCATCGAGTTCCGTGATGATGTCATGGAGATGCTTTGTGAGGTCATCTACTTACATTGTGAGGTCATCGAGTTCCGTGATGATGTCATAGACTTACATTGTGATGTCATCGAGTTCCGTGATGATGTCATAGAGATACATTGTGAGGTCATCGAGTTCCGTGATGATGTCATAGACTTACATTGTGACTTCATCCAGTTCCGTGATGATGTCATAGAGATACATTGTGAAGTCATCGAGTTCCGTGATGATGTCATAGTGTTACATTGTAAGGTCATCAAGTTCCGTGATGATGTCATAGACTTACATTGTGATGTCATCGAGTTTCGTGATGATGTCATAGAGATGCTTTATGAGGTCATCGACTTACATTGTGAGGTCATCGAGTTCCGTGATGATGTCATAGAGATACATTGTGAGGTCATCGAGTTCCGTGATGATGTCATAGAGATACATTGTGAGGTCATCGAGTTCCGTGATGATGTCATAGAGATACATTGTGAGGTCATCGAGTTCCGTGATGATGTCATAGACTTACATTGTGATGTCATCCAGTTCCGTGATGATGTCATAGAGATCCATTGTGAGGTCATCGAGTTCCGTGATGATGTCATAGTGTTACATTGTGAGGTCATCGAGTTCCGTGATGTAATAGAGATACATTGTGATGTCATCGAGTTCCGTGATGATCTCATAGAGATACATTGTGATGTCATCGAGTTCCGTGATGATGTCATAGAGATACATTGTGAGGTCATCGAGTTCCGTGATGATGTCATAGTGTTACATTGTGATGTCATCACGTTCCGTGATGATGTCATAAAGATACAATTTGATGTCATCGAGTTCCGTGATGATGTCATAGAGATACATTGTGAGGTCATCGAGTTCCGTGATGACGTCATAGACTTACATTGTGATGTCATCGAGTTCCGTGATGATGTCATAGAGATACATTGTGAGGTCATCGAGTTCCGTGATGATGTCATAGTGTTACATTGTGACGTCATCAAGTTCCGTGATGATGTCATAGAGATGCATTGTGAGGTCATCGACTTACATTGTGAGGTCATCGAGTTCCGTGATGATGTCATACATTGTGATGTCATTGAGTTCCGTGATGATGTCATAGAGATACATTGTGATGTCATCGAGTTCCGTGATGATGTCATAGAGATACATTGTGATGTTATTGAGTTCTGTGATGATGTCATAGAGATACATTGTGTTGTCATCGAGTTCCGTGATGATGTCATAGAGATACATTGTGAGGTCATCGAGTTCCGTGATGATGTCATAGACTTACATTGTGATGTCATCGAGTTCCGTGATGATGTCATAGAGATCCATTGTGAGGTCATCGAGTTCCGTGATGATGTCATAGAGATACATTATGATGTCATCGAGTTCCGTGATGATGTTATAGAGATACATTGTGAGGTCATCGAGTTCCGTGATGATGTCATAGAGATGCTTTGTGAGGTCACCGACTTACATTGTGAGGTTATCGAGTTCCGTGATGATGTCATATAGATACATTGTGATGTCATCGAGTTCCGTGATGATGTCATAGTGTTACATTGTGAGGTCATCAAGTTCCTTGATGATGTCATAGAGATTCATTGTGATGTCATCGAGTTCCGTGATGATCTCATAGAGATACATTGTGATGTCATTGAGTTCCGTGATGATGTCATAGAGATACATTATGATGTCATCGAGTTCCGTGATGATGTTATAGAGATACATTGTGAGGTCATCGAGTTCCGTGATGATGTCATAGAGATGCTTTGTGAGGTCATCGACTTACATTGTGAGGTTATCGAGTTCCGTGATGATGTCATATAGATACATTGTGATGTCATCGAGTTCCGTGATGATGTCATAGTGTTACATTGTGAGGTCATCAAGTTCCTTGATGATGTCATAGAGATTCATTGTGATGTCATCGAGTTCCGTGATGATCTCATAGAGATACATTGTGATGTCATTGAGTTCCGTGATGATGTCATAGAGATACATTGTGAGGTCATCGAGTTCCGTGATGATGTCATAGTGTTACATTGTGAGGTCATCGAGTTCCGTGATGATGTCATAGAGTTACATTGTGAGGTCATCGAGTTCCGTGATGATGTCATAGAGATACATTGTGAGGTCATCGAGTTCCGTGATGATGTCATAGACTTACATTGAGATGTCATCGAGTTCCGTGATGATGTCATAGAGATACATTGCGAGGTCATCGAGTTCCGTGATGATGTCATAGTGTTACATTGTGACGTCATCAAGTTCCGTGATGATGTCATAGAGATGCATTGTGAGGTCATCGACTTACATTGTGAGGTCATCGAGTTCTGTGATGATGTCATAGATACATTGTGATGTCATTGAGTTCCGTGATGATGTCATAGAGATACATTGTGATGTCATCGAGTTCCGTGATGATGTCATAGAGATACATTGTGATGTCATCGAGTTTCGTGATGATGTCATAGAGATGCATTGTGAGGTCATCGACTTTCATTGTGATGTCATCGAGTTCCGTGATGATGTCATAGAGTTACATTGTGAGGTCATCGAGTTCCGTGATGATGTCATAGAGATACATTGTGAGGTCATCGAGTTCCGTGATGATGTCATAGAGATACATTGTGATGTCATCGAGTTCCGTGATGATGTCATAGAGATACATTGTGAGGTCATCGAGTTCCGTGATGATGTCATAGACTTACATTGTGATGTCATCGAGTTCCGTGATGATGTCATAGAGATCCATTGTGAGGTCATCGAGTTCCGTAATGATGTCATAGAGATACATTATGATGTCATCGAGTTCCGTGATGATGTTATAGAGATACATTGTGAGGTCATCGAGTTCCGTGATGATGTCATAGAGATGCTTTGTGAGGTCATCGACTTACATTGTGAGGTCATCGAGTTCCGTGATGAAGTCATATAGATACATTGTAATGTCATCGAGTTCCGTGATGATGTCATAGTGTTACATTGTGAGGTCATCAAGTTCCGTGATGATGTCATAGAGATACATTGTGATGTCATCGAGTTCCGTGATGATGTCATGGAGATGCTTTGTGAGGTCATCTACTTACATTGTGAGGTCATCGAGTTCCGTGATGATGTCATAGACTTACATTGTGATGTCATCGAGTTCCGTGATGATGTCATAGAGATACATTGTGAGGTCATCGAGTTCCGTGATGATGTCATAGACTTACATTGTGACTTCATCCAGTTCCGTGATGATGTCATAGAGATACATTGTGAAGTCATCGAGTTCCGTGATGATGTCATAGTGTTACATTGTAAGGTCATCAAGTTCCGTGATGATGTCATAGACTTACATTGTGATGTCATCGAGTTTCGTGATGATGTCATAGAGATGCTTTATGAGGTCATCGACTTACATTGTGAGGTCATCGAGTTCCGTGATGATGTCATAGAGATACATTGTGAGGTCATCGAGTTCCGTGATGATGTCATAGAGATACATTGTGAGGTCATCGAGTTCCGTGATGATGTCATAGAGATACATTGTGAGGTCATCGAGTTCCGTGATGATGTCATAGACTTACATTGTGATGTCATCCAGTTCCGTGATGATGTCATAGAGATCCATTGTGAGGTCATCGAGTTCCGTGATGATGTCATAGTGTTACATTGTGAGGTCATCGAGTTCCGTGATGTAATAGAGATACATTGTGATGTCATCGAGTTCCGTGATGATCTCATAGAGATACATTGTGATGTCATCGAGTTCCGTGATGATGTCATAGAGATACATTGTGAGGTCATCGAGTTCCGTGATGATGTCATAGTGTTACATTGTGATGTCATCACGTTCCGTGATGATGTCATAAAGATACAATTTGATGTCATCGAGTTCCGTGATGATGTCATAGAGATACATTGTGAGGTCATCGAGTTCCGTGATGACGTCATAGACTTACATTGTGATGTCATCGAGTTCCGTGATGATGTCATAGAGATACATTGTGAGGTCATCGAGTTCCGTGATGATGTCATAGTGTTACATTGTGACGTCATCAAGTTCCGTGATGATGTCATAGAGATGCATTGTGAGGTCATCGACTTACATTGTGAGGTCATCGAGTTCCGTGATGATGTCATACATTGTGATGTCATTGAGTTCCGTGATGATGTCATAGAGATACATTGTGATGTCATCGAGTTCCGTGATGATGTCATAGAGATACATTGTGATGTTATTGAGTTCTGTGATGATGTCATAGAGATACATTGTGTTGTCATCGAGTTCCGTGATGATGTCATAGAGATACATTGTGAGGTCATCGAGTTCCGTGATGATGTCATAGACTTACATTGTGATGTCATCGAGTTCCGTGATGATGTCATAGAGATCCATTGTGAGGTCATCGAGTTCCGTGATGATGTCATAGAGATACATTATGATGTCATCGAGTTCCGTGATGATGTTATAGAGATACATTGTGAGGTCATCGAGTTCCGTGATGATGTCATAGAGATGCTTTGTGAGGTCACCGACTTACATTGTGAGGTTATCGAGTTCCGTGATGATGTCATATAGATACATTGTGATGTCATCGAGTTCCGTGATGATGTCATAGTGTTACATTGTGAGGTCATCAAGTTCCTTGATGATGTCATAGAGATTCATTGTGATGTCATCGAGTTCCGTGATGATCTCATAGAGATACATTGTGATGTCATTGAGTTCCGTGATGATGTCATAGAGATACATTATGATGTCATCGAGTTCCGTGATGATGTTATAGAGATACATTGTGAGGTCATCGAGTTCCGTGATGATGTCATAGAGATGCTTTGTGAGGTCATCGACTTACATTGTGAGGTTATCGAGTTCCGTGATGATGTCATATAGATACATTGTGATGTCATCGAGTTCCGTGATGATGTCATAGTGTTACATTGTGAGGTCATCAAGTTCCTTGATGATGTCATAGAGATTCATTGTGATGTCATCGAGTTCCGTGATGATCTCATAGAGATACATTGTGATGTCATTGAGTTCCGTGATGATGTCATAGAGATACATTGTGAGGTCATCGAGTTCCGTGATGATGTCATAGTGTTACATTGTGAGGTCATCGAGTTCCGTGATGATGTCATAGAGTTACATTGTGAGGTCATCGAGTTCCGTGATGATGTCATAGAGATACATTGTGAGGTCATCGAGTTCCGTGATGATGTCATAGACTTACATTGAGATGTCATCGAGTTCCGTGATGATGTCATAGAGATACATTGCGAGGTCATCGAGTTCCGTGATGATGTCATAGTGTTACATTGTGACGTCATCAAGTTCCGTGATGATGTCATAGAGATGCATTGTGAGGTCATCGACTTACATTGTGAGGTCATCGAGTTCTGTGATGATGTCATAGATACATTGTGATGTCATTGAGTTCCGTGATGATGTCATAGAGATACATTGTGATGTCATCGAGTTCCGTGATGATGTCATAGAGATACATTGTGATGTCATCGAGTTTCGTGATGATGTCATAGAGATGCATTGTGAGGTCATCGACTTTCATTGTGATGTCATCGAGTTCCGTGATGATGTCATAGAGTTACATTGTGAGGTCATCGAGTTCCGTGATGATGTCATAGAGATACATTGTGAGGTCATCGAGTTCCGTGATGATGTCATAGAGATACATTGTGATGTCATCGAGTTCCGTGATGATGTCATAGAGATACATTGTGAGGTCATCGAGTTCCGTGATGATGTCATAGACTTACATTGTGATGTCATCGAGTTCCGTGATGATGTCATAGAGATCCATTGTGAGGTCATCGAGTTCCGTAATGATGTTATAGAGATACATTATGATGTCATCGAGTTCCGTGATGATGTTATAGAGATACATTGTGAGGTCATCGAGTTCCGTGATGATGTCATAGAGATGCTTTGTGAGGTCATCGACTTACATTGTGAGGTCATCGAGTTCCGTGATGAAGTCATATAGATACATTGTAATGTCATCGAGTTCCGTGATGATGTCATAGTGTTACATTGTGAGGTCATCAAGTTCCGTGATGATGTCATAGAGATACATTGTGATGTCATCGAGTTCCGTGATGATGTCATGGAGATGCTTTGTGAGGTCATCGACTTACATTGTGAGGTCATCGAGTTCCGTGATGATGTCATAGACTTACATTGTGATGTCATCGAGTTCCGTGATGATGTCATAGAGATACATTGTGAGGTCATCGAGTTCCGTGATGATGTCATAGACTTACATTGTGACTTCATCCAGTTCCGTGATGATGTCATAGAGATACATTGTGAAGTCATCGAGTTCCGTGATGATGTCATAGTGTTACATTGTAAGGTCATCAAGTTCCGTGATGATGTCATAGACTTACATAGTGATGTCATCGAGTTTCGTGATGATGTCATAGAGATGCTTTATGAGGTCATCGACTTACATTGTGAGGTCATCGAGTTCCGTGATGATGTCATAGAGATACATTGTGAGGTCATCGAGTTCCGTGATGATGTCATAGAGATACATTGTGAGGTCATCGAGTTCCGTGATGATGTCATAGAGATACATTGTGAGGTCATCGAGTTCCGTGATGATGTCATAGACTTACATTGTGATGTCATCCAGTTCCGTGATGATGTCATAGAGATCCATTGTGAGGTCATCGAGTTCCGTGATGATGTCATAGTGTTACATTGTGAGGTCATCGAGTTCCGTGATGTAATAGAGATACATTGTGATGTCATTAAGTTCCGTGATGATGTCATAGAGATGCTTTGTGAGGTCATCGACTTACATTTTGAGGTCATCGAGTTCCGTGATGATGTCATAGTGTTACATTGTGAGGTCATCGAGTTCCGTGATGATGTCATAGAGATGCTTTGTGAGGTCATCGACTTACATTGTGAGGTCATCGAGTTCCGTGATGATGTCATAGAGTTACATTGTGAGGTCATCGAGTTCCGTGATGATGTCATAGAGATACATTGTGAGGTCATCGAGTTCCGTGATGATGTCATAGAGATACATTGTGATGTCATCGAGTTCCGTGATGATGTCATAGAGATACATTGTGATGTCATCGAGTTTCGTGATGATGTCATAGAGATGCATTGTGAGGTCATCGACTTTCATTGTGATGTCATCGAGTTCCGTGATGATGTCATAGAGTTACATTGTGAGGTCATCGAGTTCCGTGATGATGTCATAGAGATACATTGTGAGGTCATCGAGTTCCGTGATGATGTCATAGAGATACATTGTGATGTCATCGAGTTCCGTGATGATGTCATAGAGATACATTGTGAGGTCATCGAGTTCCGTGATGATGTCATAGACTTACATTGTGATGTCATCGAGTTCCGTGATGATGTCATAGAGATCCATTGTGAGGTCATCGAGTTCCGTAATGATGTCATAGAGATACATTATGATGTCATCGAGTTCCGTGATGATGTTATAGAGATACATTGTGAGGTCATCGAGTTCCGTGATGATGTCATAGAGATGCTTTGTGAGGTCATCGACTTACATTGTGAGGTCATCGAGTTCCGTGATGAAGTCATATAGATACATTGTAATGTCATCGAGTTCCGTGATGATGTCATAGTGTTACATTGTGAGGTCATCAAGTTCCGTGATGATGTCATAGAGATACATTGTGATGTCATCGAGTTCCGTGATGATGTCATGGAGATGCTTTGTGAGGTCATCTACTTACATTGTGAGGTCATCGAGTTCCGTGATGATGTCATAGACTTACATTGTGATGTCATCGAGTTCCGTGATGATGTCATAGAGATACATTGTGAGGTCATCGAGTTCCGTGATGATGTCATAGACTTACATTGTGACTTCATCCAGTTCCGTGATGATGTCATAGAGATACATTGTGAAGTCATCGAGTTCCGTGATGATGTCATAGTGTTACATTGTAAGGTCATCAAGTTCCGTGATGATGTCATAGACTTACATTGTGATGTCATCGAGTTTCGTGATGATGTCATAGAGATGCTTTATGAGGTCATCGACTTACATTGTGAGGTCATCGAGTTCCGTGATGATGTCATAGAGATACATTGTGGGGTCATCGAGTTCCGTGATGATGTCATAGAGATACATTGTGAGGTCATCGAGTTCCGTGATGATGTCATAGAGATACATTGTGAGGTCATCGAGTTCCGTGATGATGTCATAGACTTACATTGTGATGTCATCCTGTTCCGTGATGATGTCATAGAGATCCATTGTGAGGTCATCGAGTTCCGTGATGATGTCATAGTGTTACATTGTGAGGTCATCGAGTTCCGTGATGTAATAGAGATACATTGTGATGTCATTAAGTTCCGTGATGATGTCATAGAGATGCTTTGTGAGGTCATCGACTTACATTTTGAGGTCATCGAGTTCCGTGATGATGTCATAGTGTTACATTGTGAGGTCATCAAGTTCCCTGATGATGTCATAGAGATACATTGTGATGTCATCGAGTTCCGTGATGATCTCATAGAGATACATTGTGATGTCATCGAGTTCCGTGATGATGTCATAGAGATACATTGTGAGGTCATCGAGTTCCGTGATGATGTCATAGTGTTACATTGTGATGTCATCACGTTCCGTGATGATGTCATAAAGATACAATTTGATGTCATCGAGTTCCGTGATGATGTCATAGAGATACATTGTGAGGTCATCGAGTTCCGTGATGACGTCATAGACTTACATTGTGATGTCATCGAGTTCCGTGATGATGTCATAGAGATACATTGTGAGGTCATCGAGTTCCGTGATGATGTCATAGTGTTACATTGTGACGTCATCAAGTTCCGTGATGATGTCATAGAGATGCATTGTGAGGTCATCGACTTACATTGTGAGGTCATCGAGTTCCGTGATGATGTCATACATTGTGATGTCATTGAGTTCCGTGATGATGTCATAGAGATACATTGTGATGTCATCGAGTTCCGTGATGATGTCATAGAGATACATTGTGATGTTATTGAGTTCTGTGATGATGTCATAGAGATACATTGTGTTGTCATCGAGTTCCGTGATGATGTCATAGAGATACATTGTGAGGTCATCGAGTTCCGTGATGATGTCATAGACTTACATTGTGATGTCATCGAGTTCCGTGATGATGTCATAGAGATCCATTGTGAGGTCATCGAGTTCCGTGATGATGTCATAGAGATACATTATGATGTCATCGAGTTCCGTGATGATGTTATAGAGATACATTGTGAGGTCATCGAGTTCCGTGATGATGTCATAGAGATGCTTTGTGAGGTCATCGACTTACATTGTGAGGTTATCGAGTTCCGTGATGATGTCATATAGATACATTGTGATGTCATCGAGTTCCGTGATGATGTCATAGTGTTACATTGTGAGGTCATCAAGTTCCTTGATGATGTCATAGAGATTCATTGTGATGTCATCGAGTTCCGTGATGATCTCATAGAGATACATTGTGATGTCATTGAGTTCCGTGATGATGTCATAGAGATACATTGTGAGGTCATCGAGTTCCGTGATGATGTCATAGTGTTACATTGTGAGGTCATCGAGTTCCGTGATGATGTCATAGAGTTACATTGTGAGGTCATCGAGTTCCGTGATGATGTCATAGAGATACATTGTGAGGTCATCGAGTTCCGTGATGATGTCATAGACTTACATTGAGATGTCATCGAGTTCCGTGATGATGTCATAGAGATACATTGCGAGGTCATCGAGTTCCGTGATGATGTCATAGTGTTACATTGTGACGTCATCAAGTTCCGTGATGATGTCATAGAGATGCATTGTGAGGTCATCGACTTACATTGTGAGGTCATCGAGTTCTGTGATGATGTCATAGATACATTGTGATGTCATTGAGTTCCGTGATGATGTCATAGAGATACATTGTGAGGTCATCGAGTTCCGTGATGATGTCATAGACTTACGTTTTAATGTCATCGAGTTCCGTGATGATGTCATAGAGATACATTGTGAGGTCATCGAGTTCCGTGATGATGTCATGGAGATGCTTTGTGAGGTCATCGACTTACATTGTGAGGTCATCGAGTTCCGTGATGATGTCATAGACTTACATTGTGATGTCATCGAGTTCCGTGATGATGTCATAGAGATGCTTTGTGAGGTCATCGAGTTCCGTGATGATGTCATAGTGTTACATTGTGAGGTCATCAAGTTCCGTGATGATGTCATAGAGATACATTGTGATGTCATCGAGTTCCGTGATGATGTCATAGAGATACATTGTGAGGTCATTGAGTTCCGTGATGATGTCATAGAGATACATTGTGATGTCATCGAGTTCCGTGATGATGTCATAGAGATACATTGTGATGTCATCGAGTTTCGTGATGATGTCATAGACTTACATTGTGATTTCATCCAGTTCCGTGATGATGTCATAGAGATACATTGTGAAGTCATTGAGTTCCGTGATGATGTCATAGAGATACATTGTGATGTCATCGAGTTCCGTGATGATGTCATAGAGATACATTGTGATGTCATCGAGTTCCGTGATGATGTCATAGACTTACATTGTGATTTCATCCAGTTCCGTGATGATGTCATAGAGATACATTGTGAAGTCATCGAGTTCCGTGATGATGTCATAGTGTTACATTGTAAGGTCATCAAGTTCCGTGATGATGTCATAGACATACATTGTGATGTCATAGTGTTACATTGTAAGGTCATCAAGTTCCGTGATGATGTCATAGACATACATTGTGATGTCATCGACTTACATTGTGATGTCATCGAGTTCCGTGATGATGTCATAGAGATACATTGTGAGGTCATCGAGTTCCGTGATGATGTCATAGACTTGCATTGTGATTTCATCCAGTTCCGTGATGATGTCATAGAGATACATTGTGAAGTCATCGAGTTCCGTGATGATGTCATAGTGTTACATTGTGAGGTCATCGAGTTCCGTGATGATGTCATAGAGATGCTTTGTGAGGTCATCGACTTACATTGTGAGGTCATCGAGTTCCGTGATGATGTCATAGAGTTACATTGTGAGGTCATCGAGTTCCGTGATGATGTCATAGAGATACATTGTGAGGTCATTGAGTTCCGTGATGATGTCATAGAGATACATTGTGATGTCATCGAGTTCCGTGATGATGTCATAGAGATACATTGTGATGTCATCGAGTTTCGTGATGATGTCATAGAGATGCATTGTGAGGTCATCGACTTTCATTGTGATGTCATCGAGTTCCGTGATGATGTCATAGAGTTACATTGTGAGGTCATCGAGTTCCGTGATGATGTCATAGAGATACATTGTGAGGTCATCGAGTTCCGTGATGATGTCATAGAGATACATTGTGATGTCATCGAGTTCCGTGATGATGTCATAGAGATACATTGTGAGGTCATCGAGTTCCGTGATGATGTCATAGACTTACATTGTGATGTCATCGAGTTCCGTGATGATGTCATAGAGATCCATTGTGAGGTCATCGAGTTCCGTAATGATGTCATAGAGATACATTATGATGTCATCGAGTTCCGTGATGATGTTATAGAGATACATTGTGAGGTCATCGAGTTCCGTGATGATGTCATAGAGATGCTTTGTGAGGTCATCGACTTACATTGTGAGGTCATCGAGTTCCGTGATGAAGTCATATAGATACATTGTAATGTCATCGAGTTCCGTGATGATGTCATAGTGTTACATTGTGAGGTCATCAAGTTCCGTGATGATGTCATAGAGATACATTGTGATGTCATCGAGTTCCGTGATGATGTCATGGAGATGCTTTGTGAGGTCATCGACTTACATTGTGAGGTCATCGAGTTCCGTGATGATGTCATAGACTTACATTGTGATGTCATCGAGTTCCGTGATGATGTCATAGAGATACATTGTGAGGTCATCGAGTTCCGTGATGATGTCATAGACTTACATTGTGACTTCATCCAGTTCCGTGATGATGTCATAGAGATACATTGTGAAGTCATCGAGTTCCGTGATGATGTCATAGTGTTACATTGTAAGGTCATCAAGTTCCGTGATGATGTCATAGACTTACATAGTGATGTCATCGAGTTTCGTGATGATGTCATAGAGATGCTTTATGAGGTCATCGACTTACATTGTGAGGTCATCGAGTTCCGTGATGATGTCATAGAGATACATTGTGAGGTCATCGAGTTCCGTGATGATGTCATAGAGATACATTGTGAGGTCATCGAGTTCCGTGATGATGTCATAGAGATACATTGTGAGGTCATCGAGTTCCGTGATGATGTCATAGACTTACATTGTGATGTCATCCAGTTCCGTGATGATGTCATAGAGATCCATTGTGAGGTCATCGAGTTCCGTGATGATGTCATAGTGTTACATTGTGAGGTCATCGAGTTCCGTGATGTAATAGAGATACATTGTGATGTCATTAAGTTCCGTGATGATGTCATAGAGATGCTTTGTGAGGTCATCGACTTACATTTTGAGGTCATCGAGTTCCGTGATGATGTCATAGTGTTACATTGTGAGGTCATCGAGTTCCGTGATGATGTCATAGAGATGCTTTGTGAGGTCATCGACTTACATTGTGAGGTCATCGAGTTCCGTGATGATGTCATAGAGTTACATTGTGAGGTCATCGAGTTCCGTGATGATGTCATAGAGATACATTGTGAGGTCATCGAGTTCCGTGATGATGTCATAGAGATACATTGTGATGTCATCGAGTTCCGTGATGATGTCATAGAGATACATTGTGATGTCATCGAGTTTCGTGATGATGTCATAGAGATGCATTGTGAGGTCATCGACTTTCATTGTGATGTCATCGAGTTCCGTGATGATGTCATAGAGTTACATTGTGAGGTCATCGAGTTCCGTGATGATGTCATAGAGATACATTGTGAGGTCATCGAGTTCCGTGATGATGTCATAGAGATACATTGTGATGTCATCGAGTTCCGTGATGATGTCATAGAGATACATTGTAAGGTCATCGAGTTCCGTGATGATGTCATAGACTTACATTGTGATGTCATCGAGTTCCGTGATGATGTCATAGAGATCCATTGTGAGGTCATCGAGTTCCGTAATGATGTCATAGAGATACATTATGATGTCATCGAGTTCCGTGATGATGTTATAGAGATACATTGTGAGGTCATCGAGTTCCGTGATGATGTCATAGAGATGCTTTGTGAGGTCATCGACTTACATTGTGAGGTCATCGAGTTCCGTGATGAAGTCATATAGATACATTGTAATGTCATCGAGTTCCGTGATGATGTCATAGTGTTACATTGTGAGGTCATCAAGTTCCGTGATGATGTCATAGAGATACATTGTGATGTCATCGAGTTCCGTGATGATGTCATGGAGATGCTTTGTGAGGTCATCTACTTACATTGTGAGGTCATCGAGTTCCGTGATGATGTCATAGACTTACATTGTGATGTCATCGAGTTCCGTGATGATGTCATAGAGATACATTGTGAGGTCATCGAGTTCCGTGATGATGTCATAGACTTACATTGTGACTTCATCCAGTTCCGTGATGATGTCATAGAGATACATTGTGAAGTCATCGAGTTCCGTGATGATGTCATAGTGTTACATTGTAAGGTCATCAAGTTCCGTGATGATGTCATAGACTTACATTGTGATGTCATCGAGTTTCGTGATGATGTCATAGAGATGCTTTATGAGGTCATCGACTTACATTGTGAGGTCATCGAGTTCCGTGATGATGTCATAGAGATACATTGTGGGGTCATCGAGTTCCGTGATGATGTCATAGAGATACATTGTGAGGTCATCGAGTTCCGTGATGATGTCATAGAGATACATTGTGAGGTCATCGAGTTCCGTGATGATGTCATAGACTTACATTGTGATGTCATCCTGTTCCGTGATGATGTCATAGAGATCCATTGTGAGGTCATCGAGTTCCGTGATGATGTCATAGTGTTACATTGTGAGGTCATCGAGTTCCGTGATGTAATAGAGATACATTGTGATGTCATTAAGTTCCGTGATGATGTCATAGAGATGCTTTGTGAGGTCATCGACTTACATTTTGAGGTCATCGAGTTCCGTGATGATGTCATAGTGTTACATTGTGAGGTCATCAAGTTCCCTGATGATGTCATAGAGATACATTGTGATGTCATCGAGTTCCGTGATGATCTCATAGAGATACATTGTGATGTCATCGAGTTCCGTGATGATGTCATAGAGATACATTGTGAGGTCATCGAGTTCCGTGATGATGTCATAGTGTTACATTGTGAGGTCATCGAGTTCCGTGATGATGTCATAGAGATGCTTTGTGAGGTCATCGACTTACATTGTGAGGTCATCGAGTTCCGTGATGATGTCATAGAGTTACATTGTGAGGTCATCGAGTTCCGTGATGATGTCATAGAGATACATTGTGAGGTCATTGAGTTCCGTGATGATGTCATAGAGATACATTGTGATGTCATCGAGTTCCGTGATGATGTCATAGAGATACATTGTGATGTCATCGAGTTTCGTGATGATGTCATAGAGATGCATTGTGAGGTCATCGACTTTCATTGTGATGTCATCGAGTTCCGTGATGATGTCATAGAGTTACATTGTGAGGTCATCGAGTTCCGTGATGATGTCATAGAGATACATTGTGAGGTCATCGAGTTCCGTGATGATGTCATAGAGATACATTGTGATGTCATCGAGTTCCGTGATGATGTCATAGAGATACATTGTGAGGTCATCGAGTTCCGTGATGATGTCATAGACTTACATTGTGATGTCATCGAGTTCCGTGATGATGTCATAGAGATCCATTGTGAGGTCATCGAGTTCCGTAATGATGTCATAGAGATACATTATGATGTCATCGAGTTCCGTGATGATGTTATAGAGATACATTGTGAGGTCATCGAGTTCCGTGATGATGTCATAGAGATGCTTTGTGAGGTCATCGACTTACATTGTGAGGTCATCGAGTTCCGTGATGAAGTCATATAGATACATTGTAATGTCATCGAGTTCCGTGATGATGTCATAGTGTTACATTGTGAGGTCATCAAGTTCCGTGATGATGTCATAGAGATACATTGTGATGTCATCGAGTTCCGTGATGATGTCATGGAGATGCTTTGTGAGGTCATCGACTTACATTGTGAGGTCATCGAGTTCCGTGATGATGTCATAGACTTACATTGTGATGTCATCGAGTTCCGTGATGATGTCATAGAGATACATTGTGAGGTCATCGAGTTCCGTGATGATGTCATAGACTTACATTGTGACTTCATCCAGTTCCGTGATGATGTCATAGAGATACATTGTGAAGTCATCGAGTTCCGTGATGATGTCATAGTGTTACATTGTAAGGTCATCAAGTTCCGTGATGATGTCATAGACTTACATAGTGATGTCATCGAGTTTCGTGATGATGTCATAGAGATGCTTTATGAGGTCATCGACTTACATTGTGAGGTCATCGAGTTCCGTGATGATGTCATAGAGATACATTGTGAGGTCATCGAGTTCCGTGATGATGTCATAGAGATACATTGTGAGGTCATCGAGTTCCGTGATGATGTCATAGAGATACATTGTGAGGTCATCGAGTTCCGTGATGATGTCATAGACTTACATTGTGATGTCATCCAGTTCCGTGATGATGTCATAGAGATCCATTGTGAGGTCATCGAGTTCCGTGATGATGTCATAGTGTTACATTGTGAGGTCATCGAGTTCCGTGATGTAATAGAGATACATTGTGATGTCATTAAGTTCCGTGATGATGTCATAGAGATGCTTTGTGAGGTCATCGACTTACATTTTGAGGTCATCGAGTTCCGTGATGATGTCATAGTGTTACATTGTGAGGTCATCGAGTTCCGTGATGATGTCATAGAGATGCTTTGTGAGGTCATCGACTTACATTGTGAGGTCATCGAGTTCCGTGATGATGTCATAGAGTTACATTGTGAGGTCATCGAGTTCCGTGATGATGTCATAGAGATACATTGTGAGGTCATCGAGTTCCGTGATGATGTCATAGAGATACATTGTGATGTCATCGAGTTCCGTGATGATGTCATAGAGATACATTGTGATGTCATCGAGTTTCGTGATGATGTCATAGAGATGCATTGTGAGGTCATCGACTTTCATTGTGATGTCATCGAGTTCCGTGATGATGTCATAGAGTTACATTGTGAGGTCATCGAGTTCCGTGATGATGTCATAGAGATACATTGTGAGGTCATCGAGTTCCGTGATGATGTCATAGAGATACATTGTGATGTCATCGAGTTCCGTGATGATGTCATAGAGATACATTGTAAGGTCATCGAGTTCCGTGATGATGTCATAGACTTAC
Organism: Leptodactylus fuscus; assembly: GCF_031893055.1. Classification (NCBI taxonomy): domain Eukaryota; kingdom Metazoa; phylum Chordata; class Amphibia; order Anura; family Leptodactylidae; genus Leptodactylus; species Leptodactylus fuscus. Next base: position 146,004,774 of record NC_134266.1, read on the forward strand.
ATTGTGATGTCATCGAGTTCCGTGATGATGTCATAGAGATCCATTGTGAGGTCATCGAGTTCCGTAATGATGTCATAGAGATACATTATGATGTCATCGAGTTCCGTGATGATGTTATAGAGATACATTGTGAGGTCATCGAGTTCCGTGATGATGTCATAGAGATGCTTTGTGAGGTCATCGACTTACATTGTGAGGTCATCGAGTTCCGTGATGAAGTCATATAGATACATTGTAATGTCATCGAGTTCCGTGATGATGTCATAGTGTTACATTGTGAGGTCATCAAGTTCCGTGATGATGTCATAGAGATACATTGTGATGTCATCGAGTTCCGTGATGATGTCATGGAGATGCTTTGTGAGGTCATCTACTTACATTGTGAGGTCATCGAGTTCCGTGATGATGTCATAGACTTACATTGTGATGTCATCGAGTTCCGTGATGATGTCATAGAGATACATTGTGAGGTCATCGAGTTCCGTGATGATGTCATAGACTTACATTGTGACTTCATCCAGTTCCGTGATGATGTCATAGAGATACATTGTGAAGTCATCGAGTTCCGTGATGATGTCATAGTGTTACATTGTAAGGTCATCAAGTTCCGTGATGATGTCATAGACTTACATTGTGATGTCATCGAGTTTCGTGATGATGTCATAGAGATGCTTTATGAGGTCATCGACTTACATTGTGAGGTCATCGAGTTCCGTGATGATGTCATAGAGATACATTGTGGGGTCATCGAGTTCCGTGATGATGTCATAGAGATACATTGTGAGGTCATCGAGTTCCGTGATGATGTCATAGAGATACATTGTGAGGTCATCGAGTTCCGTGATGATGTCATAGACTTACATTGTGATGTCATCCTGTTCCGTGATGATGTCATAGAGATCCATTGTGAGGTCATCGAGTTCCGTGATGATGTCATAGTGTTACATTGTGAGGTCATCGAGTTCCGTGATGTAATAGAGATACATTGTGATGTCATTAAGTTCCGTGATGATGTCATAGAGATGCTTTGTGAGGTCATCGACTTACATTTTGAGGTCATCGAGTTCCGTGATGATGTCATAGTGTTACATTGTGAGGTCATCAAGTTCCCTGATGATGTCATAGAGATACATTGTGATGTCATCGAGTTCCGTGATGATCTCATAGAGATACATTGTGATGTCATCGAGTTCCGTGATGATGTCATAGAGATACATTGTGAGGTCATCGAGTTCCGTGATGATGTCATAGTGTTACATTGTGATGTCATCACGTTCCGTGATGATGTCATAAAGATACAATTTGATGTCATCGAGTTCCGTGATGATGTCATAGAGATACATTGTGAGGTCATCGAGTTCCGTGATGACGTCATAGACTTACATTGTGATGTCATCGAGTTCCGTGATGATGTCATAGAGATACATTGTGAGGTCATCGAGTTCCGTGATGATGTCATAGTGTTACATTGTGACGTCATCAAGTTCCGTGATGATGTCATAGAGATGCATTGTGAGGTCATCGACTTACATTGTGAGGTCATCGAGTTCCGTGATGATGTCATACATTGTGATGTCATTGAGTTCCGTGATGATGTCATAGAGATACATTGTGATGTCATCGAGTTCCGTGATGATGTCATAGAGATACATTGTGATGTTATTGAGTTCTGTGATGATGTCATAGAGATACATTGTGTTGTCATCGAGTTCCGTGATGATGTCATAGAGATACATTGTGAGGTCATCGAGTTCCGTGATGATGTCATAGACTTACATTGTGATGTCATCGAGTTCCGTGATGATGTCATAGAGATCCATTGTGAGGTCATCGAGTTCCGTGATGATGTCATAGAGATACATTATGATGTCATCGAGTTCCGTGATGATGTTATAGAGATACATTGTGAGGTCATCGAGTTCCGTGATGATGTCATAGAGATGCTTTGTGAGGTCATCGACTTACATTGTGAGGTTATCGAGTTCCGTGATGATGTCATATAGATACATTGTGATGTCATCGAGTTCCGTGATGATGTCATAGTGTTACATTGTGAGGTCATCAAGTTCCTTGATGATGTCATAGAGATTCATTGTGATGTCATCGAGTTCCGTGATGATCTCATAGAGATACATTGTGATGTCATTGAGTTCCGTGATGATGTCATAGAGATACATTGTGAGGTCATCGAGTTCCGTGATGATGTCATAGTGTTACATTGTGAGGTCATCGAGTTCCGTGATGATGTCATAGAGTTACATTGTGAGGTCATCGAGTTCCGTGATGATGTCATAGAGATACATTGTGAGGTCATCGAGTTCCGTGATGATGTCATAGACTTACATTGAGATGTCATCGAGTTCCGTGATGATGTCATAGAGATACATTGCGAGGTCATCGAGTTCCGTGATGATGTCATAGTGTTACATTGTGACGTCATCAAGTTCCGTGATGATGTCATAGAGATGCATTGTGAGGTCATCGACTTACATTGTGAGGTCATCGAGTTCTGTGATGATGTCATAGATACATTGTGATGTCATTGAGTTCCGTGATGATGTCATAGAGATACATTGTGAGGTCATCGAGTTCCGTGATGATGTCATAGACTTACGTTTTAATGTCATCGAGTTCCGTGATGATGTCATAGAGATACATTGTGAGGTCATCGAGTTCCGTGATGATGTCATGGAGATGCTTTGTGAGGTCATCGACTTACATTGTGAGGTCATCGAGTTCCGTGATGATGTCATAGACTTACATTGTGATGTCATCGAGTTCCGTGATGATGTCATAGAGATGCTTTGTGAGGTCATCGAGTTCCGTGATGATGTCATAGTGTTACATTGTGAGGTCATCAAGTTCCGTGATGATGTCATAGAGATACATTGTGATGTCATCGAGTTCCGTGATGATGTCATGGAGATGCTTTGTGAGGTCATCGACTTACATTGTGAGGTCATCGAGTTCCGTGATGATGTCATAGACTTACATTGTGATGTCATCGAGTTCCGTGATGATGTCATAGAGATACATTGTGAGGTCATCGAGTTCCGTGATGATGTCATAGACTTACATTGTGATTTCATCCAGTTCCGTGATGATGTCATAGAGATACATTGTGAAGTCATCGAGTTCCGTGATGATGTCATAGTGTTACATTGTAAGGTCATCAAGTTCCGTGATGATGTCATAGACATACATTGTGATGTCATAGTGTTACATTGTAAGGTCATCAAGTTCCGTGATGATGTCATAGACATACATTGTGATGTCATCGACTTACATTGTGATGTCATCGAGTTCCGTGATGATGTCATAGAGATACATTGTGAGGTCATCGAGTTCCGTGATGATGTCATAGACTTGCATTGTGATTTCATCCAGTTCCGTGATGATGTCATAGAGATACATTGTGAAGTCATCGAGTTCCGTGATGATGTCATAGTGTTACATTGTGAGGTCATCGAGTTCCGTGATGATGTCATAGAGATGCTTTGTGAGGTCATCGACTTACATTGTGAGGTCATCGAGTTCCGTGATGATGTCATAGAGTTACATTGTGAGGTCATCGAGTTCCGTGATGATGTCATAGAGATACATTGTGAGGTCATTGAGTTCCGTGATGATGTCATAGAGATACATTGTGATGTCATCGAGTTCCGTGATGATGTCATAGAGATACATTGTGATGTCATCGAGTTTCGTGATGATGTCATAGAGATGCATTGTGAGGTCATCGACTTTCATTGTGATGTCATCGAGTTCCGTGATGATGTCATAGAGTTACATTGTGAGGTCATCGAGTTCCGTGATGATGTCATAGAGATACATTGTGAGGTCATCGAGTTCCGTGATGATGTCATAGAGATACATTGTGATGTCATCGAGTTCCGTGATGATGTCATAGAGATACATTGTGAGGTCATCGAGTTCCGTGATGATGTCATAGACTTACATTGTGATGTCATCGAGTTCCGTGATGATGTCATAGAGATCCATTGTGAGGTCATCGAGTTCCGTAATGATGTCATAGAGATACATTATGATGTCATCGAGTTCCGTGATGATGTTATAGAGATACATTGTGAGGTCATCGAGTTCCGTGATGATGTCATAGAGATGCTTTGTGAGGTCATCGACTTACATTGTGAGGTCATCGAGTTCCGTGATGAAGTCATATAGATACATTGTAATGTCATCGAGTTCCGTGATGATGTCATAGTGTTACATTGTGAGGTCATCAAGTTCCGTGATGATGTCATAGAGATACATTGTGATGTCATCGAGTTCCGTGATGATGTCATGGAGATGCTTTGTGAGGTCATCTACTTACATTGTGAGGTCATCGAGTTCCGTGATGATGTCATAGACTTACATTGTGATGTCATCGAGTTCCGTGATGATGTCATAGAGATACATTGTGAGGTCATCGAGTTCCGTGATGATGTCATAGACTTACATTGTGACTTCATCCAGTTCCGTGATGATGTCATAGAGATACATTGTGAAGTCATCGAGTTCCGTGATGATGTCATAGTGTTACATTGTAAGGTCATCAAGTTCCGTGATGATGTCATAGACTTACATTGTGATGTCATCGAGTTTCGTGATGATGTCATAGAGATGCTTTATGAGGTCATCGACTTACATTGTGAGGTCATCGAGTTCCGTGATGATGTCATAGAGATACATTGTGAGGTCATCGAGTTCCGTGATGATGTCATAGAGATACATTGTGAGGTCATCGAGTTCCGTGATGATGTCATAGAGATACATTGTGAGGTCATCGAGTTCCGTGATGATGTCATAGACTTACATTGTGATGTCATCCAGTTCCGTGATGATGTCATAGAGATCCATTGTGAGGTCATCGAGTTCCGTGATGATGTCATAGTGTTACATTGTGAGGTCATCGAGTTCCGTGATGTAATAGAGATACATTGTGATGTCATCGAGTTCCGTGATGATCTCATAGAGATACATTGTGATGTCATCGAGTTCCGTGATGATGTCATAGAGATACATTGTGAGGTCATCGAGTTCCGTGATGATGTCATAGTGTTACATTGTGATGTCATCACGTTCCGTGATGATGTCATAAAGATACAATTTGATGTCATCGAGTTCCGTGATGATGTCATAGAGATACATTGTGAGGTCATCGAGTTCCGTGATGACGTCATAGACTTACATTGTGATGTCATCGAGTTCCGTGATGATGTCATAGAGATACATTGTGAGGTCATCGAGTTCCGTGATGATGTCATAGTGTTACATTGTGACGTCATCAAGTTCCGTGATGATGTCATAGAGATGCATTGTGAGGTCATCGACTTACATTGTGAGGTCATCGAGTTCCGTGATGATGTCATACATTGTGATGTCATTGAGTTCCGTGATGATGTCATAGAGATACATTGTGATGTCATCGAGTTCCGTGATGATGTCATAGAGATACATTGTGATGTTATTGAGTTCTGTGATGATGTCATAGAGATACATTGTGTTGTCATCGAGTTCCGTGATGATGTCATAGAGATACATTGTGAGGTCATCGAGTTCCGTGATGATGTCATAGACTTACATTGTGATGTCATCGAGTTCCGTGATGATGTCATAGAGATCCATTGTGAGGTCATCGAGTTCCGTGATGATGTCATAGAGATACATTATGATGTCATCGAGTTCCGTGATGATGTTATAGAGATACATTGTGAGGTCATCGAGTTCCGTGATGATGTCATAGAGATGCTTTGTGAGGTCACCGACTTACATTGTGAGGTTATCGAGTTCCGTGATGATGTCATATAGATACATTGTGATGTCATCGAGTTCCGTGATGATGTCATAGTGTTACATTGTGAGGTCATCAAGTTCCTTGATGATGTCATAGAGATTCATTGTGATGTCATCGAGTTCCGTGATGATCTCATAGAGATACATTGTGATGTCATTGAGTTCCGTGATGATGTCATAGAGATACATTATGATGTCATCGAGTTCCGTGATGATGTTATAGAGATACATTGTGAGGTCATCGAGTTCCGTGATGATGTCATAGAGATGCTTTGTGAGGTCATCGACTTACATTGTGAGGTTATCGAGTTCCGTGATGATGTCATATAGATACATTGTGATGTCATCGAGTTCCGTGATGATGTCATAGTGTTACATTGTGAGGTCATCAAGTTCCTTGATGATGTCATAGAGATTCATTGTGATGTCATCGAGTTCCGTGATGATCTCATAGAGATACATTGTGATGTCATTGAGTTCCGTGATGATGTCATAGAGATACATTGTGAGGTCATCGAGTTCCGTGATGATGTCATAGTGTTACATTGTGAGGTCATCGAGTTCCGTGATGATGTCATAGAGTTACATTGTGAGGTCATCGAGTTCCGTGATGATGTCATAGAGATACATTGTGAGGTCATCGAGTTCCGTGATGATGTCATAGACTTACATTGAGATGTCATCGAGTTCCGTGATGATGTCATAGAGATACATTGCGAGGTCATCGAGTTCCGTGATGATGTCATAGTGTTACATTGTGACGTCATCAAGTTCCGTGATGATGTCATAGAGATGCATTGTGAGGTCATCGACTTACATTGTGAGGTCATCGAGTTCTGTGATGATGTCATAGATACATTGTGATGTCATTGAGTTCCGTGATGATGTCATAGAGATACATTGTGATGTCATCGAGTTCCGTGATGATGTCATAGAGATACATTGTGATGTCATCGAGTTTCGTGATGATGTCATAGAGATGCATTGTGAGGTCATCGACTTTCATTGTGATGTCATCGAGTTCCGTGATGATGTCATAGAGTTACATTGTGAGGTCATCGAGTTCCGTGATGATGTCATAGAGATACATTGTGAGGTCATCGAGTTCCGTGATGATGTCATAGAGATACATTGTGATGTCATCGAGTTCCGTGATGATGTCATAGAGATACATTGTGAGGTCATCGAGTTCCGTGATGATGTCATAGACTTACATTGTGATGTCATCGAGTTCCGTGATGATGTCATAGAGATCCATTGTGAGGTCATCGAGTTCCGTAATGATGTCATAGAGATACATTATGATGTCATCGAGTTCCGTGATGATGTTATAGAGATACATTGTGAGGTCATCGAGTTCCGTGATGATGTCATAGAGATGCTTTGTGAGGTCATCGACTTACATTGTGAGGTCATCGAGTTCCGTGATGAAGTCATATAGATACATTGTAATGTCATCGAGTTCCGTGATGATGTCATAGTGTTACATTGTGAGGTCATCAAGTTCCGTGATGATGTCATAGAGATACATTGTGATGTCATCGAGTTCCGTGATGATGTCATGGAGATGCTTTGTGAGGTCATCTACTTACATTGTGAGGTCATCGAGTTCCGTGATGATGTCATAGACTTACATTGTGATGTCATCGAGTTCCGTGATGATGTCATAGAGATACATTGTGAGGTCATCGAGTTCCGTGATGATGTCATAGACTTACATTGTGACTTCATCCAGTTCCGTGATGATGTCATAGAGATACATTGTGAAGTCATCGAGTTCCGTGATGATGTCATAGTGTTACATTGTAAGGTCATCAAGTTCCGTGATGATGTCATAGACTTACATTGTGATGTCATCGAGTTTCGTGATGATGTCATAGAGATGCTTTATGAGGTCATCGACTTACATTGTGAGGTCATCGAGTTCCGTGATGATGTCATAGAGATACATTGTGAGGTCATCGAGTTCCGTGATGATGTCATAGAGATACATTGTGAGGTCATCGAGTTCCGTGATGATGTCATAGAGATACATTGTGAGGTCATCGAGTTCCGTGATGATGTCATAGACTTACATTGTGATGTCATCCAGTTCCGTGATGATGTCATAGAGATCCATTGTGAGGTCATCGAGTTCCGTGATGATGTCATAGTGTTACATTGTGAGGTCATCGAGTTCCGTGATGTAATAGAGATACATTGTGATGTCATCGAGTTCCGTGATGATCTCATAGAGATACATTGTGATGTCATCGAGTTCCGTGATGATGTCATAGAGATACATTGTGAGGTCATCGAGTTCCGTGATGATGTCATAGTGTTACATTGTGATGTCATCACGTTCCGTGATGATGTCATAAAGATACAATTTGATGTCATCGAGTTCCGTGATGATGTCATAGAGATACATTGTGAGGTCATCGAGTTCCGTGATGACGTCATAGACTTACATTGTGATGTCATCGAGTTCCGTGATGATGTCATAGAGATACATTGTGAGGTCATCGAGTTCCGTGATGATGTCATAGTGTTACATTGTGACGTCATCAAGTTCCGTGATGATGTCATAGAGATGCATTGTGAGGTCATCGACTTACATTGTGAGGTCATCGAGTTCCGTGATGATGTCATACATTGTGATGTCATTGAGTTCCGTGATGATGTCATAGAGATACATTGTGATGTCATCGAGTTCCGTGATGATGTCATAGAGATACATTGTGATGTTATTGAGTTCTGTGATGATGTCATAGAGATACATTGTGTTGTCATCGAGTTCCGTGATGATGTCATAGAGATACATTGTGAGGTCATCGAGTTCCGTGATGATGTCATAGACTTACATTGTGATGTCATCGAGTTCCGTGATGATGTCATAGAGATCCATTGTGAGGTCATCGAGTTCCGTGATGATGTCATAGAGATACATTATGATGTCATCGAGTTCCGTGATGATGTTATAGAGATACATTGTGAGGTCATCGAGTTCCGTGATGATGTCATAGAGATGCTTTGTGAGGTCACCGACTTACATTGTGAGGTTATCGAGTTCCGTGATGATGTCATATAGATACATTGTGATGTCATCGAGTTCCGTGATGATGTCATAGTGTTACATTGTGAGGTCATCAAGTTCCTTGATGATGTCATAGAGATTCATTGTGATGTCATCGAGTTCCGTGATGATCTCATAGAGATACATTGTGATGTCATTGAGTTCCGTGATGATGTCATAGAGATACATTATGATGTCATCGAGTTCCGTGATGATGTTATAGAGATACATTGTGAGGTCATCGAGTTCCGTGATGATGTCATAGAGATGCTTTGTGAGGTCATCGACTTACATTGTGAGGTTATCGAGTTCCGTGATGATGTCATATAGATACATTGTGATGTCATCGAGTTCCGTGATGATGTCATAGTGTTACATTGTGAGGTCATCAAGTTCCTTGATGATGTCATAGAGATTCATTGTGATGTCATCGAGTTCCGTGATGATCTCATAGAGATACATTGTGATGTCATTGAGTTCCGTGATGATGTCATAGAGATACATTGTGAGGTCATCGAGTTCCGTGATGATGTCATAGTGTTACATTGTGAGGTCATCGAGTTCCGTGATGATGTCATAGAGTTACATTGTGAGGTCATCGAGTTCCGTGATGATGTCATAGAGATACATTGTGAGGTCATCGAGTTCCGTGATGATGTCATAGACTTACATTGAGATGTCATCGAGTTCCGTGATGATGTCATAGAGATACATTGCGAGGTCATCGAGTTCCGTGATGATGTCATAGTGTTACATTGTGACGTCATCAAGTTCCGTGATGATGTCATAGAGATGCATTGTGAGGTCATCGACTTACATTGTGAGGTCATCGAGTTCTGTGATGATGTCATAGATACATTGTGATGTCATTGAGTTCCGTGATGATGTCATAGAGATACATTGTGATGTCATCGAGTTCCGTGATGATGTCATAGAGATACATTGTGATGTCATCGAGTTTCGTGATGATGTCATAGAGATGCATTGTGAGGTCATCGACTTTCATTGTGATGTCATCGAGTTCCGTGATGATGTCATAGAGTTACATTGTGAGGTCATCGAGTTCCGTGATGATGTCATAGAGATACATTGTGAGGTCATCGAGTTCCGTGATGATGTCATAGAGATACATTGTGATGTCATCGAGTTCCGTGATGATGTCATAGAGATACATTGTGAGGTCATCGAGTTCCGTGATGATGTCATAGACTTACATTGTGATGTCATCGAGTTCCGTGATGATGTCATAGAGATCCATTGTGAGGTCATCGAGTTCCGTAATGATGTTATAGAGATACATTATGATGTCATCGAGTTCCGTGATGATGTTATAGAGATACATTGTGAGGTCATCGAGTTCCGTGATGATGTCATAGAGATGCTTTGTGAGGTCATCGACTTACATTGTGAGGTCATCGAGTTCCGTGATGAAGTCATATAGATACATTGTAATGTCATCGAGTTCCGTGATGATGTCATAGTGTTACATTGTGAGGTCATCAAGTTCCGTGATGATGTCATAGAGATACATTGTGATGTCATCGAGTTCCGTGATGATGTCATGGAGATGCTTTGTGAGGTCATCGACTTACATTGTGAGGTCATCGAGTTCCGTGATGATGTCATAGACTTACATTGTGATGTCATCGAGTTCCGTGATGATGTCATAGAGATACATTGTGAGGTCATCGAGTTCCGTGATGATGTCATAGACTTACATTGTGACTTCATCCAGTTCCGTGATGATGTCATAGAGATACATTGTGAAGTCATCGAGTTCCGTGATGATGTCATAGTGTTACATTGTAAGGTCATCAAGTTCCGTGATGATGTCATAGACTTACATAGTGATGTCATCGAGTTTCGTGATGATGTCATAGAGATGCTTTATGAGGTCATCGACTTACATTGTGAGGTCATCGAGTTCCGTGATGATGTCATAGAGATACATTGTGAGGTCATCGAGTTCCGTGATGATGTCATAGAGATACATTGTGAGGTCATCGAGTTCCGTGATGATGTCATAGAGATACATTGTGAGGTCATCGAGTTCCGTGATGATGTCATAGACTTACATTGTGATGTCATCCAGTTCCGTGATGATGTCATAGAGATCCATTGTGAGGTCATCGAGTTCCGTGATGATGTCATAGTGTTACATTGTGAGGTCATCGAGTTCCGTGATGTAATAGAGATACATTGTGATGTCATTAAGTTCCGTGATGATGTCATAGAGATGCTTTGTGAGGTCATCGACTTACATTTTGAGGTCATCGAGTTCCGTGATGATGTCATAGTGTTACATTGTGAGGTCATCGAGTTCCGTGATGATGTCATAGAGATGCTTTGTGAGGTCATCGACTTACATTGTGAGGTCATCGAGTTCCGTGATGATGTCATAGAGTTACATTGTGAGGTCATCGAGTTCCGTGATGATGTCATAGAGATACATTGTGAGGTCATCGAGTTCCGTGATGATGTCATAGAGATACATTGTGATGTCATCGATTTCCGTGATGATGTCATAGAGATACATTGTGATGTCATCGAGTTTCGTGATGATGTCATAGAGATGCATTGTGAGGTCATCGACTTTCATTGTGATGTCATCGAGTTCCGTGATGATGTCATAGAGTTACATTGTGAGGTCATCGAGTTCCGTGATGATGTCATAGAGATACATTGTGAGGTCATCGAGTTCCGTGATGATGTCATAGAGATACATTGTGATGTCATCGAGTTCCGTGATGATGTCATAGAGATACATTGTGAGGTCATCGAGTTCCGTGATGATGTCATAGACTTACATTGTGATGTCATCGAGTTCCGTGATGATGTCATAGAGATCCATTGTGAGGTCATCGAGTTCCGTAATGATGTCATAGAGATACATTATGATGTCATCGAGTTCCGTGATGATGTTATAGAGATACATTGTGAGGTCATCGAGTTCCGTGATGATGTCATAGAGATGCTTTGTGAGGTCATCGACTTACATTGTGAGGTCATCGAGTTCCGTGATGAAGTCATATAGATACATTGTAATGTCATCGAGTTCCGTGATGATGTCATAGTGTTACATTGTGAGGTCATCAAGTTCCGTGATGATGTCATAGAGATACATTGTGATGTCATCGAGTTCCGTGATGATGTCATGGAGATGCTTTGTGAGGTCATCTACTTACATTGTGAGGTCATCGAGTTCCGTGATGATGTCATAGACTTACATTGTGATGTCATCGAGTTCCGTGATGATGTCATAGAGATACATTGTGAGGTCATCGAGTTCCGTGATGATGTCATAGACTTACATTGTGACTTCATCCAGTTCCGTGATGATGTCATAGAGATACATTGTGAAGTCATCGAGTTCCGTGATGATGTCATAGTGTTACATTGTAAGGTCATCAAGTTCCGTGATGATGTCATAGACTTACATTGTGATGTCATCGAGTTTCGTGATGATGTCATAGAGATGCTTTATGAGGTCATCGACTTACATTGTGAGGTCATCGAGTTCCGTGATGATGTCATAGAGATACATTGTGGGGTCATCGAGTTCCGTGATGATGTCATAGAGATACATTGTGAGGTCATCGAGTTCCGTGATGATGTCATAGAGATACATTGTGAGGTCATCGAGTTCCGTGATGATGTCATAGACTTACATTGTGATGTCATCCTGTTCCGTGATGATGTCATAGAGATCCATTGTGAGGTCATCGAGTTCCGTGATGATGTCATAGTGTTACATTGTGAGGTCATCGAGTTCCGTGATGTAATAGAGATACATTGTGATGTCATTAAGTTCCGTGATGATGTCATAGAGATGCTTTGTGAGGTCATCGACTTACATTTTGAGGTCATCGAGTTCCGTGATGATGTCATAGTGTTACATTGTGAGGTCATCAAGTTCCCTGATGATGTCATAGAGATACATTGTGATGTCATCGAGTTCCGTGATGATCTCATAGAGATACATTGTGATGTCATCGAGTTCCGTGATGATGTCATAGAGATACATTGTGAGGTCATCGAGTTCCGTGATGATGTCATAGTGTTACATTGTGATGTCATCACGTTCCGTGATGATGTCATAAAGATACAATTTGATGTCATCGAGTTCCGTGATGATGTCATAGAGATACATTGTGAGGTCATCGAGTTCCGTGATGACGTCATAGACTTACATTGTGATGTCATCGAGTTCCGTGATGATGTCATAGAGATACATTGTGAGGTCATCGAGTTCCGTGATGATGTCATAGTGTTACATTGTGACGTCATCAAGTTCCGTGATGATGTCATAGAGATGCATTGTGAGGTCATCGACTTACATTGTGAGGTCATCGAGTTCCGTGATGATGTCATACATTGTGATGTCATTGAGTTCCGTGATGATGTCATAGAGATACATTGTGATGTCATCGAGTTCCGTGATGATGTCATAGAGATACATTGTGATGTTATTGAGTTCTGTGATGATGTCATAGAGATACATTGTGTTGTCATCGAGTTCCGTGATGATGTCATAGAGATACATTGTGAGGTCATCGAGTTCCGTGATGATGTCATAGACTTACATTGTGATGTCATCGAGTTCCGTGATGATGTCATAGAGATCCATTGTGAGGTCATCGAGTTCCGTGATGATGTCATAGAGATACATTATGATGTCATCGAGTTCCGTGATGATGTTATAGAGATACATTGTGAGGTCATCGAGTTCCGTGATGATGTCATAGAGATGCTTTGTGAGGTCATCGACTTACATTGTGAGGTTATCGAGTTCCGTGATGATGTCATATAGATACATTGTGATGTCATCGAGTTCCGTGATGATGTCATAGTGTTACATTGTGAGGTCATCAAGTTCCTTGATGATGTCATAGAGATTCATTGTGATGTCATCGAGTTCCGTGATGATCTCATAGAGATACATTGTGATGTCATTGAGTTCCGTGATGATGTCATAGAGATACATTGTGAGGTCATCGAGTTCCGTGATGATGTCATAGTGTTACATTGTGAGGTCATCGAGTTCCGTGATGATGTCATAGAGTTACATTGTGAGGTCATCGAGTTCCGTGATGATGTCATAGAGATACATTGTGAGGTCATCGAGTTCCGTGATGATGTCATAGACTTACATTGAGATGTCATCGAGTTCCGTGATGATGTCATAGAGATACATTGCGAGGTCATCGAGTTCCGTGATGATGTCATAGTGTTACATTGTGACGTCATCAAGTTCCGTGATGATGTCATAGAGATGCATTGTGAGGTCATCGACTTACATTGTGAGGTCATCGAGTTCTGTGATGATGTCATAGATACATTGTGATGTCATTGAGTTCCGTGATGATGTCATAGAGATACATTGTGAGGTCATCGAGTTCCGTGATGATGTCATAGACTTACGTTTTAATGTCATCGAGTTCCGTGATGATGTCATAGAGATACATTGTGAGGTCATCGAGTTCCGTGATGATGTCATGGAGATGCTTTGTGAGGTCATCGACTTACATTGTGAGGTCATCGAGTTCCGTGATGATGTCATAGACTTACATTGTGATGTCATCGAGTTCCGTGATGATGTCATAGAGATGCTTTGTGAGGTCATCGAGTTCCGTGATGATGTCATAGTGTTACATTGTGAGGTCATCAAGTTCCGTGATGATGTCATAGAGATACATTGTGATGTCATCGAGTTCCGTGATGATGTCATAGAGATACATTGTGAGGTCATTGAGTTCCGTGATGATGTCATAGAGATACATTGTGATGTCATCGAGTTCCGTGATGATGTCATAGAGATACATTGTGATGTCATCGAGTTTCGTGATGATGTCATAGACTTACATTGTGATTTCATCCAGTTCCGTGATGATGTCATAGAGATACATTGTGAAGTCATTGAGTTCCGTGATGATGTCATAGAGATACATTGTGATGTCATCGAGTTCCGTGATGATGTCATAGAGATACATTGTGATGTCATCGAGTTCCGTGATGATGTCATAGACTTACATTGTGATTTCATCCAGTTCCGTGATGATGTCATAGAGATACATTGTGAAGTCATCGAGTTCCGTGATGATGTCATAGTGTTACATTGTAAGGTCATCAAGTTCCGTGATGATGTCATAGACATACATTGTGATGTCATAGTGTTACATTGTAAGGTCATCAAGTTCCGTGATGATGTCATAGACATACATTGTGATGTCATCGACTTACATTGTGATGTCATCGAGTTCCGTGATGATGTCATAGAGATACATTGTGAGGTCATCGAGTTCCGTGATGATGTCATAGACTTGCATTGTGATTTCATCCAGTTCCGTGATGATGTCATAGAGATACATTGTGAAGTCATCGAGTTCCGTGATGATGTCATAGTGTTACATTGTGAGGTCATCGAGTTCCGTGATGATGTCATAGAGATGCTTTGTGAGGTCATCGACTTACATTGTGAGGTCATCGAGTTCCGTGATGATGTCATAGAGTTACATTGTGAGGTCATCGAGTTCCGTGATGATGTCATAGAGATACATTGTGAGGTCATTGAGTTCCGTGATGATGTCATAGAGATACATTGTGATGTCATCGAGTTCCGTGATGATGTCATAGAGATACATTGTGATGTCATCGAGTTTCGTGATGATGTCATAGAGATGCATTGTGAGGTCATCGACTTTCATTGTGATGTCATCGAGTTCCGTGATGATGTCATAGAGTTACATTGTGAGGTCATCGAGTTCCGTGATGATGTCATAGAGATACATTGTGAGGTCATCGAGTTCCGTGATGATGTCATAGAGATACATTGTGATGTCATCGAGTTCCGTGATGATGTCATAGAGATACATTGTGAGGTCATCGAGTTCCGTGATGATGTCATAGACTTACATTGTGATGTCATCGAGTTCCGTGATGATGTCATAGAGATCCATTGTGAGGTCATCGAGTTCCGTAATGATGTCATAGAGATACATTATGATGTCATCGAGTTCCGTGATGATGTTATAGAGATACATTGTGAGGTCATCGAGTTCCGTGATGATGTCATAGAGATGCTTTGTGAGGTCATCGACTTACATTGTGAGGTCATCGAGTTCCGTGATGAAGTCATATAGATACATTGTAATGTCATCGAGTTCCGTGATGATGTCATAGTGTTACATTGTGAGGTCATCAAGTTCCGTGATGATGTCATAGAGATACATTGTGATGTCATCGAGTTCCGTGATGATGTCATGGAGATGCTTTGTGAGGTCATCTACTTACATTGTGAGGTCATCGAGTTCCGTGATGATGTCATAGACTTACATTGTGATGTCATCGAGTTCCGTGATGATGTCATAGAGATACATTGTGAGGTCATCGAGTTCCGTGATGATGTCATAGACTTACATTGTGACTTCATCCAGTTCCGTGATGATGTCATAGAGATACATTGTGAAGTCATCGAGTTCCGTGATGATGTCATAGTGTTACATTGTAAGGTCATCAAGTTCCGTGATGATGTCATAGACTTACATTGTGATGTCATCGAGTTTCGTGATGATGTCATAGAGATGCTTTATGAGGTCATCGACTTACATTGTGAGGTCATCGAGTTCCGTGATGATGTCATAGAGATACATTGTGAGGTCATCGAGTTCCGTGATGATGTCATAGAGATACATTGTGAGGTCATCGAGTTCCGTGATGATGTCATAGAGATACATTGTGAGGTCATCGAGTTCCGTGATGATGTCATAGACTTACATTGTGATGTCATCCAGTTCCGTGATGATGTCATAGAGATCCATTGTGAGGTCATCGAGTTCCGTGATGATGTCATAGTGTTACATTGTGAGGTCATCGAGTTCCGTGATGTAATAGAGATACATTGTGATGTCATCGAGTTCCGTGATGATCTCATAGAGATACATTGTGATGTCATCGAGTTCCGTGATGATGTCATAGAGATACATTGTGAGGTCATCGAGTTCCGTGATGATGTCATAGTGTTACATTGTGATGTCATCACGTTCCGTGATGATGTCATAAAGATACAATTTGATGTCATCGAGTTCCGTGATGATGTCATAGAGATACATTGTGAGGTCATCGAGTTCCGTGATGACGTCATAGACTTACATTGTGATGTCATCGAGTTCCGTGATGATGTCATAGAGATACATTGTGAGGTCATCGAGTTCCGTGATGATGTCATAGTGTTACATTGTGACGTCATCAAGTTCCGTGATGATGTCATAGAGATGCATTGTGAGGTCATCGACTTACATTGTGAGGTCATCGAGTTCCGTGATGATGTCATACATTGTGATGTCATTGAGTTCCGTGATGATGTCATAGAGATACATTGTGATGTCATCGAGTTCCGTGATGATGTCATAGAGATACATTGTGATGTTATTGAGTTCTGTGATGATGTCATAGAGATACATTGTGTTGTCATCGAGTTCCGTGATGATGTCATAGAGATACATTGTGAGGTCATCGAGTTCCGTGATGATGTCATAGACTTACATTGTGATGTCATCGAGTTCCGTGATGATGTCATAGAGATCCATTGTGAGGTCATCGAGTTCCGTGATGATGTCATAGAGATACATTATGATGTCATCGAGTTCCGTGATGATGTTATAGAGATACATTGTGAGGTCATCGAGTTCCGTGATGATGTCATAGAGATGCTTTGTGAGGTCATCGACTTACATTGTGAGGTTATCGAGTTCCGTGATGATGTCATATAGATACATTGTGATGTCATCGAGTTCCGTGATGATGTCATAGTGTTACATTGTGAGGTCATCAAGTTCCTTGATGATGTCATAGAGATTCATTGTGATGTCATCGAGTTCCGTGATGATCTCATAGAGATACATTGTGATGTCATTGAGTTCCGTGATGATGTCATAGAGATACATTATGATGTCATCGAGTTCCGTGATGATGTTATAGAGATACATTGTGAGGTCATCGAGTTCCGTGATGATGTCATAGAGATGCTTTGTGAGGTCATCGACTTACATTGTGAGGTTATCGAGTTCCGTGATGATGTCATATAGATACATTGTGATGTCATCGAGTTCCGTGATGATGTCATAGTGTTACATTGTGAGGTCATCAAGTTCCTTGATGATGTCATAGAGATTCATTGTGATGTCATCGAGTTCCGTGATGATCTCATAGAGATACATTGTGATGTCATTGAGTTCCGTGATGATGTCATAGAGATACATTGTGAGGTCATCGAGTTCCGTGATGATGTCATAGTGTTACATTGTGAGGTCATCGAGTTCCGTGATGATGTCATAGAGTTACATTGTGAGGTCATCGAGTTCCGTGATGATGTCATAGAGATACATTGTGAGGTCATCGAGTTCCGTGATGATGTCATAGACTTACATTGAGATGTCATCGAGTTCCGTGATGATGTCATAGAGATACATTGCGAGGTCATCGAGTTCCGTGATGATGTCATAGTGTTACATTGTGACGTCATCAAGTTCCGTGATGATGTCATAGAGATGCATTGTGAGGTCATCGACTTACATTGTGAGGTCATCGAGTTCTGTGATGATGTCATAGATACATTGTGATGTCATTGAGTTCCGTGATGATGTCATAGAGATACATTGTGAGGTCATCGAGTTCCGTGATGATGTCATAGACTTACGTTTTAATGTCATCGAGTTCCGTGATGATGTCATAGAGATACATTGTGAGGTCATCGAGTTCCGTGATGATGTCATGGAGATGCTTTGTGAGGTCATCGACTTACATTGTGAGGTCATCGAGTTCCGTGATGATGTCATAGACTTACATTGTGATGTCATCGAGTTCCGTGATGATGTCATAGAGATGCTTTGTGAGGTCATCGAGTTCCGTGATGATGTCATAGTGTTACATTGTGAGGTCATCAAGTTCCGTGATGATGTCATAGAGATACATTGTGATGTCATCGAGTTCCGTGATGATGTCATGGAGATGCTTTGTGAGGTCATCGACTTACATTGTGAGGTCATCGAGTTCCGTGATGATGTCATAGACTTACATTGTGATGTCATCGAGTTCCGTGATGATGTCATAGAGATACATTGTGAGGTCATCGAGTTCCGTGATGATGTCATAGACTTACATTGTGATTTCATCCAGTTCCGTGATGATGTCATAGAGATACATTGTGAAGTCATCGAGTTCCGTGATGATGTCATAGTGTTACATTGTAAGGTCATCAAGTTCCGTGATGATGTCATAGACATACATTGTGATGTCAAAGTGTTACATTGTAAGGTCATCAAGTTCCGTGATGATGTCATAGACATACATTGTGATGTCATCGACTTACATTGTGATGTCATCGAGTTCCGTGATGATGTCATAGAGATACATTGTGAGGTCATCGAGTTCCGTGATGATGTCATAGACTTACATTGTGATTTCATCCAGTTCCGTGATGATGTCATAGAGATACATTGTGAAGTCATCGAGTTCCGTGATGATGTCATAGTGTTACATTGTGAGGTCATCGAGTTCCGTGATGATGTCATAGAGATGCTTTGTGAGGTCATCGACTTACATTGTGAGGTCATCGAGTTCCGTGATGATGTCATAGAGTTACATTGTGAGGTCATCGAGTTCCGTGATGATGTCATAGAGATACATTGTGAGGTCATTGAGTTCCGTGATGATGTCATAGAGATACATTGTGATGTCATCGAGTTCCGTGATGATGTCATAGAGATACATTGTGATGTCATCGAGTTTCGTGATGATGTCATAGAGATGCATTGTGAGGTCATCGACTTTCATTGTGATGTCATCGAGTTCCGTCATGATGTCATAGAGTTACATTGTGAGGTCATCGAGTTCCGTGATGATGTCATAGAGATACATTGTGAGGTCATCGAGTTCCGTGATGATGTCATAGAGATACATTGTGATGTCATCGAGTTCCGTGATGATGTCATAGAGATACATTGTGAGGTCATCGAGTTCCGTGATGATGTCATAGACTTACATTGTGATGTCATCGAGTTCCGTGATGATGTCATAGAGATCCATTGTGAGGTCATCGAGTTCCGTAATGATGTCATAGAGATACATTATGATGTCATCGAGTTCCGTGATGATGTTATAGAGATACATTGTGAGGTCATCGAGTTCCGTGATGATGTCATAGAGATGCTTTGTGAGGTCATCGACTTACATTATGAGGTCATCGAGTTCCGTGATGAAGTCATATAGATACATTGTAATGTCATCGAGTTCCGTGATGATGTCATAGTGTTACATTGTGAGGTCATCAAGTTCCGTGATGATGTCATAGAGATACATTGTGATGTCATCGAGTTCCGTGATGATGTCATAGAGATACATTTTGAGGTCATCGAGTTCCGTGATTATGTCATAGTGTTACATTGTGATGTCATCAAGTTCCGTGATGATGTCATATAGATACATTTCGATGTCATCGAGTTCCGTGATGATGTCATAGAGATACATTGTGAGGTCATCAAGTTCCGTGATGATGTCATAGAGATACATTGTGAGGTCATCGAGTTCCGTGATGATGTCATAGAGATACATTGTGATGTCATCGAGTTCCGTGATGATGTCATAGAGATACATTGTGAGGTCATCGAGCTCCGTGATGATGTCATAGAGATACATTGTGATGTCATCGAGTTCCGTGATGATGTCATAGAGATACATTGTGATGTCATCGAGTTTCGTGATTATGTCATAGAGATGCATTGTGAGGTCATCGACTTACATTGTGAGGTCATCGAGTTCCGTGATTATGTCTTACATTGTGATGTCATTGAGTTCCGTGATGATGTCATAGAGATACATTGTGATGTCATCGAGTTCCGTGATGATGTCATACATTGTGATGTCATTGAGTTCTGTGATGATGTCATAGAGATACATTGTGAGGTCATCGAGTTCCGTGTTGATGTCATAGACTTACATTGTGATGTCATCAAGTTCCGTGATGATGTCATAGAGATACATTGTGAGGTCATCGAGTTCCGTGATGATGTCATAGTGTTAAATTGTGAGGTCATCAAGTTCCGTGATGATGTCATAGAGATACATTGTGATGTCATCGAGTTCCGTGATGATGTCATAGAGATGCTTTGTGAGGTCATCGAGTTCCGTGATGATGTCATAGTGTTACATTGTGAGGTCATCAAGTTCCGTGATGATGTCATAGAGATACATTGTGATGTCATCGAGTTCCGTGATGATGTCATGGAGATGCTTTGTGAGGTCATCGACTTACATTGTGAGGTCATCGAGTTCCGTGATGATGTCATAGACTTACATTGTGATGTCATCGAGTTCCGTGATGATGTCATAGAGATACATTGTGAGGTCATCGAGTTCCGTGATGATGTCATAGACTTACATTGTGATTTCATCCAGTTCCGTGATGATGTCATAGAGATACATTGTGAAGTCATCGAGTTCCGTGATGATGTCATAGTGTTACATTGTAAGGTCATCAAGTTCCGTGATGATGTCATAGACATACATTGTGATGTCATCGAGTTCCGTGATGATGTCATAGAGATGCTTTGTGAGGTCATCGACTTACATTGTGAGGTCATCGAGTTCCGTGATGATGTCATAGAGATACATTGTGATGTCATCGAGTTCCGTGATGATGTCATAGAGATACATTGTGAGGTCATCGAGTTCCGTGATGATGTCATAGAGATACATTGTGAGGTCATCGAGTTCCGTGATGATGTCATAGAGATACATTGTGAGGTCATCGAGTTCCGTGATGATGTCATAGACTTACATTGTGATGTCATCCAGTTCCGTGATGATGTCATAGAGATCCATTGTGAGGTCATCGAGTTCCGTGATGATGTCATAGTGTTACATTGTGAGGTCATCGAGTTCCGTGATGTAATAGAGATACATTGTGATGTCATTAAGTTCCGTGATGATGTCATAGAGATGCTTTGTGAGGTCATCGACTTACATTGTGAGGTCATCGAGTTCCGTGATGATGTCATATAGATACATTGTGATGTCATCGAGTTCCGTGATGATGTCATAGTGTTACATTGTGAGGTCATCAAGTTCCCTGATGATGTCATAGAGATACATTGTGATGTCATCGAGTTCCGTGATGATCTCATAGAGATACATTGTGATGTCATCGAGTTCCGTGATGATGTCATAGAGATACATTGTGAGGTCATCGAGTTCCGTGATGATGTCATAGTGTTACATTGTGATGTCATCACGTTCCGTGATGATGTCATAAAGATACATTTTGATGTCATCGAGTTCCGTGATGATGTCATAGAGATACATTGTGAGGTCATCGAGTTCCGTGATGACGTCATAGACTTACATTGTGATGTCATCGAGTTCAGTGATGATGTCATAGAGATACATTGTGAGGTCATCGAGTTCCGTGATGATGTCATAGTGTTACATTGTGACGTCATCAAGTTCCGTGATGATGTCATAGAGATGCATTGTGAGGTCATCAACTTACATTGTGAGGTCATCGAGTTCCGTGATGATGTCATACATTGTGATGTCATCGAGTTCCGTGATGATGTCATACATTGTGATGTCATTGAGTTCCCTGATGATGTCATAGAGATACATTGTGATGTCATCGAGTTCCGTGATGATCTCATAGAGATACATTGTGATGTCATCGAGTTCCGTGATGATGTCATAGAGATACATTGTGAGGTCATCGAGTTCCGTGATGATGTCATAGTGTTACATTGTGATGTCATCACGTTCCGTGATGATGTCATAAAGATACATTGTGATGTCATCGAGTTCCGTGATGATGTCATAGATACATTGTGATGTTATTGAGTTCTGTGATGATGTCATAGAGATACATTGTGATGTCATCGAGTTCCGTGATAATGTCATAGAGATACATTGTGAGGTCATCGAGTTCCGTGATGATGTCATAGACTTACATTGTGATGTCATCGAGTTCCGTGATGATGTCATAGAGATCCATTGTGAGGTCATCGAGTTCCGTGATGATGTCATAGAGATACATTATGATGTCATCGAGTTCCGTGATGATGTCATAGAGATGCTTTGTGAGGTCATCGACTTACATTGTGAGGTCATCGAGTTCCGTGATGATGTCATATAGATACATTGTGATGTCATCGAGTTCCGTGATGATGTCATAGTGTTACATTGTGAGGTCATCAAGTTCCGTGATGATGTCATAGAGATACATTGTGAGGTCATCGAGTTCCGTGATGATGTCATAGACTTACATTGTGATGTCATCGAGTTCCGTGATGATGTCATAGAGATCCATTGTGAGGTCATCGAGTTCCGTAATGATGTCATAGAGATACATTATGATGTCATCGAGTTCCGTGATGATGTTATAGAGATACATTGTGAGGTCATCGAGTTCCGTGATGATGTCATAGAGATGCTTTGTGAGGTCATCGACTTACATTGTGAGGTCATCGAGTTCCGTGATGAAGTCATATAGATACATTGTAATGTCATCGAGTTCCGTGATGATGTCATAGTGTTACATTGTGAGGTCATCAAGTTCCGTGATGATGTCATAGAGATACATTGTGATGTCATCGAGTTCCGTGATGATGTCATAGAGATACATTTTGAGGTCATCGAGTTCCGTGATTATGTCATAGTGTTACATTGTGATGTCATCAAGTTCCGTGATGATGTCATATAGATACATTTCGATGTCATCGAGTTCCGTGATGATGTCATAGAGATACATTGTGAGGTCATCAAGTTCCGTGATGATGTCATAGAGATACATTGTGAGGTCATCGAGTTCCGTGATGATGTCATAGAGATACATTGTGATGTCATTGAGTTCCGTGATGATGTCATAGAGATACATTGTGAGGTCATCGAGCTCCGTGATGATGTCATAGAGATACATTGTGATGTCATCGAGTTCCGTGATGATGTCATAGAGATACATTGTGATGTCATCGAGTTTCGTGATTATGTCATAGAGATGCATTGTGAGGTCATCGACTTACATTGTGAGGTCATCGAGTTCCGTGATTATGTCTTACATTGTGATGTCATTGAGTTCCGTGATGATGTCATAGAGATACATTGTGATGTCATCGAGTTCCGTGATGATGTCATACATTGTGATGTCATTGAGTTCTGTGATGATGTCATAGAGATACATTGTGAGGTCATCGAGTTCCGTGTTGATGTCATAGACTTACATTGTGATGTCATCAAGTTCCGTGATGATGTCATAGAGATACATTGTGAGGTCATCGAGTTCCGTGATGATGTCATAGAGATACATTGTGATGTAATCGAGTTCCGTGATGATGTCATAGAGATACATTGTGAGGTCATCGAGCTCCGTGATGATGTCATAGAGATACATTGTGATGTCATCGAGTTCCGTGATGATGTCATAGAGATACATTGTGATGTCATCGAGTTTCGTGATTATGTCGTAGAGATGCATTGTGAGGTCATCGACTTACATTGTGAGGTCATCGAGTTCCGTGATTATGTCTTACATTGTGATGTCATTGAGTTCCGTGATGATGTCATAGAGATACATTGTGATGTCATCGAGTTCCGTGATGATGTCATACATTGTGATGTCATTGAGTTCTGTGATGATGTCATAGAGATACATTGTGAGGTCATCGAGTTCCGTGTTGATGTCATAGACTTACATTGTGATGTCATCGAGTTCCGTGATGATGTCATAGAGATACATTGTGAGGTCATCGAGTTCCGTGATGATGTCATAGACTTACATTGTGATGTCATCGAGTTCCGTGATGATGTCATAGAGATCCATTGTGAGGTCATCGAGTTCCGTAATGATGTCATAGAGATACATTATGATGTCATCGAGTTCCGTGATGATGTTATAGAGATACATTGTGAGGTCATCGAGTTCCGTGATGATGTCATAGAGATGCTTTGTGAGGTCATCGACTTACATTGTGAGGTCATCGAGTTCCGTGATGAAGTCATATAGATACATTGTAATATCATCGAGTTCCGTGATGATGTCATAGTGTTACATTGTGAGGTCATCAAGTTCCGTGATGATGTCATAGAGATACATTGTGATGTCATCGACTTCCGTGATGATGTCATAGAGATACATTTTGAGGTCATCGAGTTCCGTGATTATGTCATAGTGTTACATTGTGATGTCATCAAGTTCCGTGATGATGTCATATAGATACATTTCGATGTCATCGAGTTCCGTGATGATGTCATAGAGATACATTGTGAGGTCATCAAGTTCCGTGATGATGTCATAGAGATACATTGTGAGGTCATCGAGTTCCGTGATGATGTCATAGAGATACATTGTGATGTCATCGAGTTCCGTGATGATGTCATAGAGATACATTGTGAGGTCAGCGAGCTCCGTGATGATGTCATAGAGATACATTGTGATGTCATCGAGTTCCGTGATGATGTCATAGAGATACATTGTGATGTCATCGAGTTTCGTGATTATGTCATAGAGATGCATTGTGAGGTCATCGACTTACATTGTGAGGTCATCGAGTTCCGTGATTATGTCTTACATTGTGATGTCATTGAGTTCCGTGATGATGTCATAGAGATACATTGTGATGTCATCGAGTTCCGTGATGATGTCATACATTGTGATGTCATTGAGTTCTGTGATGATGTCATAGAGATACATTGTGAGGTCATCGAGTTCCGTGTTGATGTCATAGACTTACATTGTGATGTCATCAAGTTCCGTGATGATGTCATAGAGATACATTGTGAGGTCATCGAGTTCCGTGATGATGTCATAGTGTTAAATTGTGAGGTCATCAAGTTCCGTGATGATGTCATAGAGATACATTGTGATGTCATCGAGTTCCGGGATGATGTCATAGAGATGCTTTGTAAGGTCATCGAGTTCCGTGATGATGTCATAGTGTTACATTGTGAGGTCATCAAGTTCCGTGATAATGTCATAGAGATACATTGTGATGTCATCGAGTTCCGTGATGATGTCATGGAGATGCTTTGTGAGGTCATCGACTTACATTGTGAGGTCATCGAGTTCCGTGATGATGTCATAGACTTACATTGTGATGTCATCGAGTTCCGTGATGATGTCATAGAGATACATTGTGAGGTCATCGAGTTCCGTGATGATGTCATAGACTTACATTGTGATTTCATCCAGTTCCGTGATGATGTCATAGAGATACATTGTGAAGTCATCGAGTTCCGTGATGATGTCATAGTGTTACATTGTAAGGTCATCAAGTTCCGTGATGATGTCATAGACATACATTGTGATGTCATCGAGTTCCATGATGATGTTATAGAGATGCTTTGTGAGGTCATCGACTTACATTGTGAGGTCATCGAGTTCCGTGATGATGTCATAGAGATACATTGTGAGGTCATCGAGTTCCGTGATGATGTCATAGAGATACATTGTGAGGTTATCGAGTTCCGTGATGATGTCATAGAGATACATTGTGAGGTCATCGAGTTCCGTGATGATGTCATAGAGATACATTGTGAGGTCATCGAGTTCCGTGATGATGTCATAGACTTACATTGTGATGTCATCCAGTTCCGTGATGATGTCATAGAGATCCATTGTGAGGTCATTGAGTTCCGTGATGATGTCATAGTGTTACATTGTGAGGTCATCGAGTTCCGTGATGTAATAGAGATACATTGTGATGTCATTAAGTTCCGTGATGATGTCATAGAGATGCTTTGTGAGGTCATCGACTTACATTGTGAGGTCATCGAGTTCCGTGATGATGTCATAGTGTTACATTGTGAGGTCATCAAGTTCCCTGATGATGTCATAGAGATACATTGTGATGTCATCGAGTTCCGTGATGATCTCATAGAGATACATTGTGATGTCATCGAGTTCCGTGATGATGTCATAGAGATACATTGTGAGGTCATCGAGTTCCGTGATGATGTCATAGTGTTACATTGTGATGTCATCACGTTCCGTGATGATGTCATAAAGATACATTTTGATGTCATCGAGTTCCGTGATGATGTCATAGAGATACATTGTGAGGTCATCGAGTTCCGTGATGACGTCATAGACTTACATTGTGATGTCATCGAGTTCCGTGATGATGTCATAGAGATACATTGTGAGGTCATCGAGTTCCGTGATGATGTCATAGTGTTACATTGTGACGTCATCAAGTTCCGTGATGATGTCATAGAGATGCATTGTGAGGTCATCGACTTACATTGTGAGGTCATCGAGTTCCGTGATGATGTCATACATTGTGATGTCATTGAGTTCCGTGATGATGTCATAGAGATACATTGTGATGTCATCGAGTTCCGTGATGATGTCATAGAGATACATTGTGATGTTATTGAGTTCTGTGATGATGTCATAGAGATACATTGTGATGTCATCGAGTTCCGTGATGATGTCATAGAGATACATTGTGAGGTCATCGAGTTCCGTGATGATGTCATAGACTTACATTGTGATGTCATCGAGTTCCGTGATGATGTCATAGAGATCCATTGTGAGGTCATCGAGTTCCGTGATGATGTCATAGAGATACATTATGATGTCATCGAGTTCCGTGATGATGTTATAGAGATACATTGTGAGGTCATCGAGTTCCGTGATGATGTCATAGAGATGCTTTGTGAGGTCATCGACTTACATTGTGAGGTTATCGAGTTCCGTGATCATGTCATATAGATACATTGTGATGTCATCGAGTTCCGTGATGATGTCATAGTGTTACATTGTGAGGTCATCAAGTTCCGTGATGATGTCATAGAGATTCATTGTGATGTCATCGAGTTCCGTGATGATCTCATAGAGATACATTGTGATGTCATTGAGTTCCGTGATGATGTCATAGAGATACATTGTGAGGTCATCGAGTTCCGTGATGATGTCATAGTGTTACATTGTGAGGTCATCGAGTTCCGTGATGATGTGATAGAGTTACATTGTGAGGTCATCGAGTTCCGTGATGATGTCATAGAGATACATTGTGAGGTCATCGAGTTCCGTGATGATGTCATAGACTTACATTGAGATGTCATCGAGTTCCGTGATGATGTCATAGAGATACATTGCGAGGTCATCGAGTTCCGTGATGATGTCATAGTGTTACATTGTGACGTCATCAAGTTCCGTGATGATGTCATAGAGATGCATTGTGAGGTCATCGACTTACATTGTGAGGTCATCGAGTTCTGTGATGATGTCATAGATACATTGTGATGTCATTGAGTTCCGTGATGATGTCATAGAGATACATTGTGAGGTCATCGAGTTCCGTGATGATGTCATAGACTTACGTTTTAATGTCATCGAGTTCCGTGATGATGTCATAGAGATACATTGTGAGGTCATCGAGTTCCGTGATGATGTCATGGAGATGCTTTGTGAGGTCATCGACTTACATTGTGAGGTCATCGAGTTCCGTGATGATGTCATAGACTTACATTGTGATGTCATCGAGTTCCGTGATGATGTCATAGAGATGCTTTGTGAGGTCATCGAGTTCCGTGATGATGTCATAGTGTTACATTGTGAGGTCATCAAGTTCCGTGATGATGTCATAGAGATTCATTGTGATGTCATCGAGTTCCGTGATGATGTCATGGAGATGCTTTGTGAGGTCATCGACTTACATTGTGAGGTCATCGAGTTCCGTGATGATGTCATAGACTTACATTGTGATGTCATCGAGTTCCGTGATGATGTCATAGAGATACATTGTGAGGTCATCGAGTTCCGTGATGATGTCATAGACTTACATTGTGATTTCATCCAGTTCCGTGATGATGTCATAGAGATACATTGTGAAGTCATCGAGTTCCGTGATGATGTCATAGTGTTACATTGTGAGGTCATCAAGTTCCGTGATGATGTCATAGACATACATTGTGATGTCATAGTGTTACATTGTAAGGTCATCAAGTTCCGTGATGATGTCATAGACATACATTGTGATGTCATCGACTTACATTGTGATGTCATCGAGTTCCGTGATGATGTCATAGAGATACATTGTGAGGTCATCGAGTTCCGTGATGATGTCATAGACTTACATTGTGATTTCATCCAGTTCCGTGATGATGTCATAGAGATACATTGTGATGTCATCGAGTTCCGTGATGATGTCATAGAGATACATTGTGATGTCATCGAGTTTCGTGATGATGTCATAGAGATGCATTGTAAGGTCATCGACTTTCATTGTGATGTTATCGAGTTCCGTGATGATGTCATAGAGTTACATTGTGAGGTCATCGAGTTCTGTGATGATGTCATAGAGATACATTGTGAGGTCATCGAGTTCCGTGATGATGTCATAGAGATACATTGTGATGTCATCGAGTTCCGTGATGATGTCATAGAGATACATTGTGAGGTCATCGAGTTCCGTGATGATGTCATAGACTTACATTGTGATGTCATCGAGTTCCGTGATGATGTCATAGAGATCCATTGTGAGGTCATCGAGTTCCGTAATGATGTCATAGAGATACATTATGATGTCATCGAGTTCCGTGATGATGTTATAGAGATACATTGTGAGGTCATCGAGTTCCGTGATGATGTCATAGAGATGCTTTGTGAGGTCATCGACTTACATTGTGAGGTCATCGAGTTCCGTGTTGAAGTCATATAGATACATTGTAATGTCATCGAGTTCCGTGATGATGTCATAGTGTTACATTGTGAGGTCATCAAGTTCCGTGATGATGTCATAGAGATACATTGTGATGTCATCGAGTTCCGTGATGATGTCATAGAGATACATTTTGAGGTCATCGAGTTCCGTGATTATGTCATAGTGTTACATTGTGATGTCATCAAGTTCCGTGATGATGTCATATAGATACATTTCGATGTCATCGAGTTCCGTGATGATGTCATAGAGATACATTGTGAGGTCATCAAGTTCCGTGATGATGTCATAGAGATACATTGTGAGGTCATCGAGTTCCGTGATGATGTCATAGAGATACATTGTGATGTCATTGAGTTCCGTGATGATGTCATAGAGATACATTGTGAGGTCATCGAGCTCCGTGATGATGTCATAGAGATACATTGTGATGTCATCGAGTTCCGTGATGATGTCATAGAGATACATTGTGATGTCATCGAGTTTCGTGATTATGTCATAGAGATGCATTGTGAGGTCATCGACTTACATTGTGAGGTCATCGAGTTCCGTGATTATGTCTTACATTGTGATGTCATTGAGTTCCGTGATGATGTCATAGAGATACATTGTGATGTCATCGAGTTCCGTGATGATGTCATACATTGTGATGTCATTGAGTTCTGTGATGATGTCATAGAGATACATTGTGAGGTCATCGAGTTCCGTGTTGATGTCATAGACTTACATTGTGATGTCATCAAGTTCCGTGATGATGTCATAGAGATACATTGTGAGGTCATCGAGTTCCGTGATGATGTCATAGTGTTAAATTGTGAGGTCATCAAGTTCCGTGATGATGTCATAGAGATACATTGTGATGTAATCGAGTTCCGTGATGATGTCATAGAGATACATTGTGAGGTCATCGAGCTCCGTGATGATGTCATAGAGATACATTGTGATGTCATCGAGTTCCGTGATGATGTCATAGAGATACATTGTGATGTCATCGAGTTTCGTGATTATGTCGTAGAGATGCATTGTGAGGTCATCGACTTACATTGTGAGGTCATCGAGTTCCGTGATTATGTCTTACATTGTGATGTCATTGAGTTCCGTGATGATGTCATAGAGATACATTGTGATGTCATCGAGTTCCGTGATGATGTCATACATTGTGATGTCATTGAGTTCTGTGATGATGTCATAGAGATACATTGTGAGGTCATCGAGTTCCGTGTTGATGTCATAGACTTACATTGTGATGTCATCGAGTTCCGTGATGATGTCATAGAGATACATTGTGAGGTCATCGAGTTCCGTGATGATGTCATAGACTTACATTGTGATGTCATCGAGTTCCGTGATGATGTCATAGAGATCTATTGTGAGGTCATCGAGTTCCGTAATGATGTCATAGAGATACATTATGATGTCATCGAGTTCCGTGATGATGTTATAGAGATACATTGTGAGGTCATCGAGTTCCGTGATGATGTCATAGAGATGCTTTGTGAGGTCATCGACTTACATTGTGAGGTCATCGAGTTCCGTGATGAAGTCATATAGATACATTGTAATATCATCGAGTTCCGTGATGATGTCATAGTGTTACATTGTGAGGTCATCAAGTTCCGTGATGATGTCATAGAGATACATTGTGATGTCATCGAGTTCCGTGATGATGTCATAGAGATACATTTTGAGGTCATCGAGTTCCGTGATTATGTCATAGTGTTACATTGTGATGTCATCAAGTTCCGTGATGATGTCATATAGATACATTTCGATGTCATCGAGTTCCGTGATGATGTCATAGAGATACATTGTGAGGTCATCAAGTTCCGTGATGATGTCATAGAGATACATTGTGAGGTCATCGAGTTCCGTGATGATGTCATAGAGATACATTGTGATGTCATCGAGTTCCGTGATGATGTCATAGAGATACATTGTGAGGTCATCGAGCTCCGTGATGATGTCATAGAGATACATTGTGATGTCATCGAGTTCCGTGATGATGTCATAGAGATACATTGTGATGTCATCGAGTTTCGTGATTATGTCATAGAGATGCATTGTGAGGTCATCGACTTACATTGTGAGGTCATCGAGTTCCGTGATTATGTCTTACATTGTGATGTCATTGAGTTCCGTGATGATGTCATAGAGATACATTGTGATGTCATCGAGTTCCGTGATGATGTCATACATTGTGATGTCATTGAGTTCTGTGATGATGTCATAGAGATACATTGTGAGGTCATCGAGTTCCGTGTTGATGTCATAGACTTACATTGTGATGTCATCAAGTTCCGTGATGATGTCATAGAGATACATTGTGAGGTCATCGAGTTCCGTGATGATGTCATAGTGTTAAATTGTGAGGTCATCAAGTTCCGTGATGATGTCATAGAGATACATTGTGATGTCATCGAGTTCCGGGATGATGTCATAGAGATGCTTTGTAAGGTCATCGAGTTCCGTGATGATGTCATAGTGTTACATTGTGAGGTCATCAAGTTCCGTGATAATGTCATAGAGATACATTGTGATGTCATCGAGTTCCGTGATGATGTCATGGAGATGCTTTGTGAGGTCATCGACTTACATTGTGAGGTCATCGAGTTCCGTGATGATGTCATAGACTTACATTGTGATGTCATCGAGTTCCGTGATGATGTCATAGAGATACATTGTGAGGTCATCGAGTTCCGTGATGATGTCATAGACTTACATTGTGATTTCATCCAGTTCCGTGATGATGTCATAGAGATACATTGTGAAGTCATCGAGTTCCGTGATGATGTCATAGTGTTACATTGTAAGGTCATCAAGTTCCGTGATGATGTCATAGACATACATTGTGATGTCATCGAGTTCCATGATGATGTCATAGAGATGCTTTGTGAGGTCATCGACTTACATTGTGAGGTCATCGAGTTCCGTGATGATGTCATAGAGATACATTGTGAGGTCATCGAGTTCCGTGATGATGTCATAGAGATACATTGTGAGGTCATCGAGTTCCGTGATGATGTCATAGACTTACATTGTGATGTCATCCAGTTCCGTGATGATGTCATAGAGATCCATTGTGAGGTCATTGAGTTCCGTGATGATGTCATAGTGTTACATTGTGAGGTCATCGAGTTCCGTGATGTAATAGAGATACATTGTGATGTCATTAAGTTCCGTGATGATGTCATAGAGATGCTTTGTGAGGTCATCGACTTACATTGTGAGGTCATCGAGTTCCGTGATGATGTCATAGTGTTACATTGTGAGGTCATCAAGTTCCCTGATGATGTCATAGAGATACATTGTGATGTCATCGAGTTCCGTGATGATCTCATAGAGATACATTGTGATGTCATCGAGTTCCGTGATGATGTCATAGAGATACATTGTGAGGTCATCGAGTTCCGTGATGATGTCATAGTGTTACATTGTGATGTCATCACGTTCCGTGATGATGTCATAAAGATACATTTTGATGTCATCGAGTTCCGTGATGATGTCATAGAGATACATTGTGAGGTCATCGAGTTCCGTGATGACGTCATAGACTTACATTGTGATGTCATCGAGTTCCGTGATGATGTCATAGAGATACATTGTGAGGTCATCGAGTTCCGTGATGATGTCATAGTGTTACATTGTGACGTCATCAAGTTCCGTGATGATGTCATAGAGATGCATTGTGAGGTCATCGACTTACATTGTGAGGTCATCGAGTTCCGTGATGATGTCATACATTGTGATGTCATTGAGTTCCGTGATGATGTCATAGAGATACATTGTGATGTCATCGAGTTCCGTGATGATGTCATAGAGATACATTGTGATGTTATTGAGTTCTGTGATGATGTCATAGAGATACATTGTGATGTCATCGAGTTCCGTGATGATGTCATAGAGATACATTGTGAGGTCATCGAGTTCCGTGATGATGTCATAGACTTACATTGTGATGTCATCGAGTTCCGTGATGATGTCATAGAGATCCATTGTGAGGTCATCGAGTTCCGTGATGATGTCATAGAGATACATTATGATGTCATCGAGTTCCGTGATGATGTTATAGAGATACATTGTGAGGTCATCGAGTTCCGTGATGATGTCATAGAGATGCTTTGTGAGGTCATCGACTTACATTGTGAGGTTATCGAGTTCCGTGATCATGTCATATAGATACATTGTGATGTCATCGAGTTCCGTGATGATGTCATAGTGTTACATTGTGAGGTCATCAAGTTCCGTGATGATGTCATAGAGATTCATTGTGATGTCATCGAGTTCCGTGATGATCTCATAGAGATACATTGTGATGTCATTGAGTTCCGTGATGATGTCATAGAGATACATTGTGAGGTCATCGAGTTCCGTGATGATGTCATAGTGTTACATTGTGAGGTCATC
This sequence comes from Leptodactylus fuscus, assembly GCF_031893055.1. Classification (NCBI taxonomy): domain Eukaryota; kingdom Metazoa; phylum Chordata; class Amphibia; order Anura; family Leptodactylidae; genus Leptodactylus; species Leptodactylus fuscus. Next base: position 146,038,734 of record NC_134266.1, read on the forward strand.
GAGTTCCGTGATGATGTGATAGAGTTACATTGTGAGGTCATCGAGTTCCGTGATGATGTCATAGAGATACATTGTGAGGTCATCGAGTTCCGTGATGATGTCATAGACTTACATTGAGATGTCATCGAGTTCCGTGATGATGTCATAGAGATACATTGCGAGGTCATCGAGTTCCGTGATGATGTCATAGTGTTACATTGTGACGTCATCAAGTTCCGTGATGATGTCATAGAGATGCATTGTGAGGTCATCGACTTACATTGTGAGGTCATCGAGTTCTGTGATGATGTCATAGATACATTGTGATGTCATTGAGTTCCGTGATGATGTCATAGAGATACATTGTGAGGTCATCGAGTTCCGTGATGATGTCATAGACTTACGTTTTAATGTCATCCAGTTCCGTGATGATGTCATAGAGATACATTGTGAGGTCATCGAGTTCCGTGATGATGTCATGGAGCTGCTTTGTGAGGTCATCGACTTACATTGTGAGGTCATCGAGTTCCGTGATGATGTCATAGACTTACATTGTGATGTCATCGAGTTCCGTGATGATGTCATAGAGATGCTTTGTGAGGTCATCGAGTTCCGTGATGATGTCATAGTGTTACATTGTGAGGTCATCAAGTTCCGTGATGATGTCATAGAGATACATTGTGAAGTCATCGAGTTCCGTGATGATGTCATAGTGTTACATTGTGAGGTCATCAAGTTCCGTGATGATGTCATAGACATACATTGTGATGTCATAGTGTTACATTGTAAGGTCATCAAGTTCCGTGATGATGTCATAGACATACATTGTGATGTCATCGACTTACATTGTGATGTCATCGAGTTCCGTGATGATGTCATAGAGATACATTGTGAGGTCATCGAGTTCCGTGATGATGTCATAGACTTACATTGTGATTTCATCCAGTTCCGTGATGATGTCATAGAGATACATTGTGATGTCATCGAGTTCCGTGATGATGTCATAGAGATACATTGTGATGTCATCGAGTTTCGTGATGATGTCATAGAGATGCATTGTGAGGTCATCGACTTTCATTGTGATGTCATCGAGTTCCGTGATGATGTCATAGAGTTACATTGTGAGGTCATCGAGTTCTGTGATGATGTCATAGAGATACATTGTGAGGTCATCGAGTTCCGTGATGATGTCATAGAGATACATTGTGATGTCATCGAGTTCCGTGATGATGTCATAGAGATACATTGTGAGGTCATCGAGTTCCGTGATGATGTCATAGACTTACATTGTGATGTCATCGAGTTCCGTGATGATGTCATAGAGATCCATTGTGAGGTCATCGAGTTCCGTAATGATGTCATAGAGATACATTATGATGTCATCGAGTTCCGTGATGATGTTATAGAGATACATTGTGAGGTCATCGAGTTCCGTGATGATGTCATAGAGATGCTTTGTGAGGTCATCGACTTACATTGTGAGGTCATCGAGTTCCGTGTTGAAGTCATATAGATACATTGTAATGTCATCGAGTTCCGTGATGATGTCATAGTGTTACATTGTGAGGTCATCAAGTTCCGTGATGATGTCATAGAGATACATTGTGATGTCATCGAGTTCCGTGATGATGTCATAGAGATACATTTTGAGGTCATCGAGTTCCGTGATTATGTCATAGTGTTACATTGTGATGTCATCAAGTTCCGTGATGATGTCATATAGATACATTTCGATGTCATCGAGTTCCGTGATGATGTCATAGCGATACATTGTGAGGTCATCAAGTTCCGTGATGATGTCATAGAGATACATTGTGAGGTCATCGAGTTCCGTGATGATGTCATAGAGATACATTGTGATGTCATCGAGTTCCGTGATGATGTCATAGAGATACATTGTGAGCTCATCGAGCTCCGTGATGATGTCATAGAGATACATTGTGATGTCATCGAGTTCCGTGATGATGTCATAGAGATACATTGTGATGTCATCGAGTTTCGTGATTATGTCATAGAGATGCATTGTGAGGTCATCGACTTACATTGTGAGGTCATCGAGTTCCGTGATTATGTCTTACATTGTGATGTCATTGAGTTCCGTGATGATGTCATAGAGATACATTGTGATGTCATCGAGTTCCGTGATGATGTCATACATTGTGATGTCATTGAGTTCTGTGATGATGTCATAGAGATACATTGTGAGGTCATCGAGTTCCGTGTTGATGTCATAGACTTACATTGTGATGTCATCAAGTTCCGTGATGATGTCATAGAGATACATTGTGAGGTCATCGAGTTCCGTGATGATGTCATAGAGATGCTTTGTGAGGTCATCGACTTACATTGTGAGGTTATCGAGTTCCGTGATCATGTCATATAGATACATTGTGATGTCATCGAGTTCCGTGATGATGTCATAGTGTTACATTGTGAGGTCATCAAGTTCCGTGATGATGTCATAGAGATTCATTGTGATGTCATCGAGTTCCGTGATGATCTCATAGAGATACATTGTGATGTCATTGAGTTCCGTGATGATGTCATAGAGATACATTGTGAGGTCATCGAGTTCCGTGATGATGTCATAGTGTTACATTGTGAGGTCATCGAGTTCCGTGATGATGTGATAGAGTTACATTGTGAGGTCATCGAGTTCCGTGATGATGTCATAGAGATACATTGTGAGGTCATCGAGTTCCGTGATGATGTCATAGACTTACATTGAGATGTCATCGAGTTCCGTGATGATGTCATAGAGATACATTGCGAGGTCATCGAGTTCCGTGATGATGTCATAGTGTTACATTGTGACGTCATCAAGTTCCGTGATGATGTCATAGAGATGCATTGTGAGGTCATCGACTTACATTGTGAGGTCATCGAGTTCTGTGATGATGTCATAGATACATTGTGATGTCATTGAGTTCCGTGATGATGTCATAGAGATACATTGTGAGGTCATCGAGTTCCGTGATGATGTCATAGACTTACGTTTTAATGTCATCGAGTTCCGTGATGATGTCATAGAGATACATTGTGAGGTCATCGAGTTCCGTGATGATGTCATGGAGATGCTTTGTGAGGTCATCGACTTACATTGTGAGGTCATCGAGTTCCGTGATGATGTCATAGACTTACATTGTGATGTCATCGAGTTCCGTGATGATGTCATAGAGATGCTTTGTGAGGTCATCGAGTTCCGTGATGATGTCATAGTGTTACATTGTGAGGTCATCAAGTTCCGTGATGATGTCATAGAGATTCATTGTGATGTCATCGAGTTCCGTGATGATGTCATGGAGATGCTTTGTGAGGTCATCGACTTACATTGTGAGGTCATCGAGTTCCGTGATGATGTCATAGACTTACATTGTGATGTCATCGAGTTCCGTGATGATGTCATAGAGATACATTGTGAGGTCATCGAGTTCCGTGATGATGTCATAGACTTACATTGTGATTTCATCCAGTTCCGTGATGATGTCATAGAGATACATTGTGAAGTCATCGAGTTCCGTGATGATGTCATAGTGTTACATTGTGAGGTCATCAAGTTCCGTGATGATGTCATAGACATACATTGTGATGTCATAGTGTTACATTGTAAGGTCATCAAGTTCCGTGATGATGTCATAGACATACATTGTGATGTCATCGACTTACATTGTGATGTCATCGAGTTCCGTGATGATGTCATAGAGATACATTGTGAGGTCATCGAGTTCCGTGATGATGTCATAGACTTACATTGTGATTTCATCCAGTTCCGTGATGATGTCATAGAGATACATTGTGATGTCATCGAGTTCCGTGATGATGTCATAGAGATACATTGTGATGTCATCGAGTTTCGTGATGATGTCATAGAGATGCATTGTGAGGTCATCGACTTTCATTGTGATGTCATCGAGTTCCGTGATGATGTCATAGAGTTACATTGTGAGGTCATCGAGTTCTGTGATGATGTCATAGAGATACATTGTGAGGTCATCGAGTTCCGTGATGATGTCATAGAGATACATTGTGATGTCATCGAGTTCCGTGATGATGTCATAGAGATACATTGTGAGGTCATCGAGTTCCGTGATGATGTCATAGACTTACATTGTGATGTCATCGAGTTCCGTGATGATGTCATAGAGATCCATTGTGAGGTCATCGAGTTCCGTAATGATGTCATAGAGATACATTATGATGTCATCGAGTTCCGTGATGATGTTATAGAGATACATTGTGAGGTCATCGAGTTCCGTGATGATGTCATAGAGATGCTTTGTGAGGTCATCGACTTACATTGTGAGGTCATCGAGTTCCGTGTTGAAGTCATATAGATACATTGTAATGTCATCGAGTTCCGTGATGATGTCATAGTGTTACATTGTGAGGTCATCAAGTTCCGTGATGATGTCATAGAGATACATTGTGATGTCATCGAGTTCCGTGATGATGTCATAGAGATACATTTTGAGGTCATCGAGTTCCGTGATTATGTCATAGTGTTACATTGTGATGTCATCAAGTTCCGTGATGATGTCATATAGATACATTTCGATGTCATCGAGTTCCGTGATGATGTCATAGAGATACATTGTGAGGTCATCAAGTTCCGTGATGATGTCATAGAGATACATTGTGAGGTCATCGAGTTCCGTGATGATGTCATAGAGATACATTGTGATGTCATTGAGTTCCGTGATGATGTCATAGAGATACATTGTGAGGTCATCGAGCTCCGTGATGATGTCATAGAGATACATTGTGATGTCATCGAGTTCCGTGATGATGTCATAGAGATACATTGTGATGTCATCGAGTTTCGTGATTATGTCATAGAGATGCATTGTGAGGTCATCGACTTACATTGTGAGGTCATCGAGTTCCGTGATTATGTCTTACATTGTGATGTCATTGAGTTCCGTGATGATGTCATAGAGATACATTGTGATGTCATCGAGTTCCGTGATGATGTCATACATTGTGATGTCATTGAGTTCTGTGATGATGTCATAGAGATACATTGTGAGGTCATCGAGTTCCGTGTTGATGTCATAGACTTACATTGTGATGTCATCAAGTTCCGTGATGATGTCATAGAGATACATTGTGAGGTCATCGAGTTCCGTGATGATGTCATAGTGTTAAATTGTGAGGTCATCAAGTTCCGTGATGATGTCATAGAGATACATTGTGATGTATTCGAGTTCCGTGATGATGTCATAGAGATACATTGTGAGGTCATCGAGCTCCGTGATGATGTCATAGAGATACATTGTGATGTCATCGAGTTCCGTGATGATGTCATAGAGATACATTGTGATGTCATCGAGTTTCGTGATTATGTCGTAGAGATGCATTGTGAGGTCATCGACTTACATTGTGAGGTCATCGAGTTCCGTGATTATGTCTTACATTGTGATGTCATTGAGTTCCGTGATGATGTCATAGAGATACATTGTGATGTCATCGAGTTCCGTGATGATGTCATACATTGTGATGTCATTGAGTTCTGTGATGATGTCATAGAGATACATTGTGAGGTCATCGAGTTCCGTGTTGATGTCATAGACTTACATTGTGATGTCATCGAGTTCCGTGATGATGTCATAGAGATACATTGTGAGGTCATCGAGTTCCGTGATGATGTCATAGACTTACATTGTGATGTCATCGAGTTCCGTGATGATGTCATAGAGATCCATTGTGAGGTCATCGAGTTCCGTAATGATGTCATAGAGATACATTATGATGTCATCGAGTTCCGTGATGATGTTATAGAGATACATTGTGAGGTCATCGAGTTCCGTGATGATGTCATAGAGATGCTTTGTGAGGTCATCGACTTACATTGTGAGGTCATCGAGTTCCGTGATGAAGTCATATAGATACATTGTAATATCATCGAGTTCCGTGATGATGTCATAGTGTTACATTGTGAGGTCATCAAGTTCCGTGATGATGTCATAGAGATACATTGTGATGTCATCGAGTTCCGTGATGATGTCATAGAGATACATTTTGAGGTCATCGAGTTCCGTGATTATGTCATAGTGTTACATTGTGATGTCATCAAGTTCCGTGATGATGTCATATAGATACATTTCGATGTCATCGAGTTCCGTGATGATGTCATAGAGATACATTGTGAGGTCATCAAGTTCCGTGATGATGTCATAGAGATACATTGTGAGGTCATCGAGTTCCGTGATGATGTCATAGAGATACATTGTGATGTCATCGAGTTCCGTGATGATGTCATAGAGATACATTGTGAGGTCATCGAGCTCCGTGATGATGTCATAGAGATACATTGTGATGTCATCGAGTTCCGTGATGATGTCATAGAGATACATTGTGATGTCATCGAGTTTCGTGATTATGTCATAGAGATGCATTGTGAGGTCATCGACTTACATTGTGAGGTCATCGAGTTCCGTGATTATGTCTTACATTGTGATGTCATTGAGTTCCGTGATGATGTCATAGAGATACATTGTGATGTCATCGAGTTCCGTGATGATGTCATACATTGTGATGTCATTGAGTTCTGTGATGATGTCATAGAGATACATTGTGAGGTCATCGAGTTCCGTGTTGATGTCATAGACTTACATTGTGATGTCATCAAGTTCCGTGATGATGTCATAGAGATACATTGTGAGGTCATCGAGTTCCGTGATGATGTCATAGTGTTAAATTGTGAGGTCATCAAGTTCCGTGATGATGTCATAGAGATACATTGTGATGTCATCGAGTTCCGGGATGATGTCATAGAGATGCTTTGTAAGGTCATCGAGTTCCGTGATGATGTCATAGTGTTACATTGTGAGGTCATCAAGTTCCGTGATAATGTCATAGAGATACATTGTGATGTCATCGAGTTCCGTGATGATGTCATGGAGATGCTTTGTGAGGTCATCGACTTACATTGTGAGGTCATCGAGTTCCGTGATGATGTCATAGACTTACATTGTGATGTCATCGAGTTCCGTGATGATGTCATAGAGATACATTGTGAGGTCATCGAGTTCCGTGATGATGTCATAGACTTACATTGTGATTTCATCCAGTTCCGTGATGATGTCATAGAGATACATTGTGAAGTCATCGAGTTCCGTGATGATGTCATAGTGTTACATTGTAAGGTCATCAAGTTCCGTGATGATGTCATAGACATACATTGTGATGTCATCGAGTTCCATGATGATGTCATAGAGATGCTTTGTGAGGTCATCGACTTACATTGTGAGGTCATCGAGTTCCGTGATGATGTCATAGAGATACATTGTGAGGTCATCGAGTTCCGTGATGATGTCATAGAGATACATTGTGAGGTCATCGAGTTCCGTGATGATGTCATAGACTTACATTGTGATGTCATCCAGTTCCGTGATGATGTCATAGAGATCCATTGTGAGGTCATTGAGTTCCGTGATGATGTCATAGTGTTACATTGTGAGGTCATCGAGTTCCGTGATGTAATAGAGATACATTGTGATGTCATTAAGTTCCGTGATGATGTCATAGAGATGCTTTGTGAGGTCATCGACTTACATTGTGAGGTCATCGAGTTCCGTGATGATGTCATAGTGTTACATTGTGAGGTCATCAAGTTCCCTGATGATGTCATAGAGATACATTGTGATGTCATCGAGTTCCGTGATGATCTCATAGAGATACATTGTGATGTCATCGAGTTCCGTGATGATGTCATAGAGATACATTGTGAGGTCATCGAGTTCCGTGATGATGTCATAGTGTTACATTGTGATGTCATCACGTTCCGTGATGATGTCATAAAGATACATTTTGATGTCATCGAGTTCCGTGATGATGTCATAGAGATACATTGTGAGGTCATCGAGTTCCGTGATGACGTCATAGACTTACATTGTGATGTCATCGAGTTCCGTGATGATGTCATAGAGATACATTGTGAGGTCATCGAGTTCCGTGATGATGTCATAGTGTTACATTGTGACGTCATCAAGTTCCGTGATGATGTCATAGAGATGCATTGTGAGGTCATCGACTTACATTGTGAGGTCATCGAGTTCCGTGATGATGTCATACATTGTGATGTCATTGAGTTCCGTGATGATGTCATAGAGATACATTGTGATGTCATCGAGTTCCGTGATGATGTCATAGAGATACATTGTGATGTTATTGAGTTCTGTGATGATGTCATAGAGATACATTGTGATGTCATCGAGTTCCGTGATGATGTCATAGAGATACATTGTGAGGTCATCGAGTTCCGTGATGATGTCATAGACTTACATTGTGATGTCATCGAGTTCCGTGATGATGTCATAGAGATCCATTGTGAGGTCATCGAGTTCCGTGATGATGTCATAGAGATACATTATGATGTCATCGAGTTCCGTGATGATGTTATAGAGATACATTGTGAGGTCATCGAGTTCCGTGATGATGTCATAGAGATGCTTTGTGAGGTCATCGACTTACATTGTGAGGTTATCGAGTTCCGTGATCATGTCATATAGATACATTGTGATGTCATCGAGTTCCGTGATGATGTCATAGTGTTACATTGTGAGGTCATCAAGTTCCGTGATGATGTCATAGAGATTCATTGTGATGTCATCGAGTTCCGTGATGATCTCATAGAGATACATTGTGATGTCATTGAGTTCCGTGATGATGTCATAGAGATACATTGTGAGGTCATCGAGTTCCGTGATGATGTCATAGTGTTACATTGTGAGGTCATCGAGTTCCGTGATGATGTGATAGAGTTACATTGTGAGGTCATCGAGTTCCGTGATGATGTCATAGAGATACATTGTGAGGTCATCGAGTTCCGTGATGATGTCATAGACTTACATTGAGATGTCATCGAGTTCCGTGATGATGTCATAGAGATACATTGCGAGGTCATCGAGTTCCGTGATGATGTCATAGTGTTACATTGTGACGTCATCAAGTTCCGTGATGATGTCATAGAGATGCATTGTGAGGTCATCGACTTACATTGTGAGGTCATCGAGTTCTGTGATGATGTCATAGATACATTGTGATGTCATTGAGTTCCGTGATGATGTCATAGAGATACATTGTGAGGTCATCGAGTTCCGTGATGATGTCATAGACTTACGTTTTAATGTCATCCAGTTCCGTGATGATGTCATAGAGATACATTGTGAGGTCATCGAGTTCCGTGATGATGTCATGGAGCTGCTTTGTGAGGTCATCGACTTACATTGTGAGGTCATCGAGTTCCGTGATGATGTCATAGACTTACATTGTGATGTCATCGAGTTCCGTGATGATGTCATAGAGATGCTTTGTGAGGTCATCGAGTTCCGTGATGATGTCATAGTGTTACATTGTGAGGTCATCAAGTTCCGTGATGATGTCATAGAGATACATTGTGAAGTCATCGAGTTCCGTGATGATGTCATAGTGTTACATTGTGAGGTCATCAAGTTCCGTGATGATGTCATAGACATACATTGTGATGTCATAGTGTTACATTGTAAGGTCATCAAGTTCCGTGATGATGTCATAGACATACATTGTGATGTCATCGACTTACATTGTGATGTCATCGAGTTCCGTGATGATGTCATAGAGATACATTGTGAGGTCATCGAGTTCCGTGATGATGTCATAGACTTACATTGTGATTTCATCCAGTTCCGTGATGATGTCATAGAGATACATTGTGATGTCATCGAGTTCCGTGATGATGTCATAGAGATACATTGTGATGTCATCGAGTTTCGTGATGATGTCATAGAGATGCATTGTGAGGTCATCGACTTTCATTGTGATGTCATCGAGTTCCGTGATGATGTCATAGAGTTACATTGTGAGGTCATCGAGTTCTGTGATGATGTCATAGAGATACATTGTGAGGTCATCGAGTTCCGTGATGATGTCATAGAGATACATTGTGATGTCATCGAGTTCCGTGATGATGTCATAGAGATACATTGTGAGGTCATCGAGTTCCGTGATGATGTCATAGACTTACATTGTGATGTCATCGAGTTCCGTGATGATGTCATAGAGATCCATTGTGAGGTCATCGAGTTCCGTAATGATGTCATAGAGATACATTATGATGTCATCGAGTTCCGTGATGATGTTATAGAGATACATTGTGAGGTCATCGAGTTCCGTGATGATGTCATAGAGATGCTTTGTGAGGTCATCGACTTACATTGTGAGGTCATCGAGTTCCGTGTTGAAGTCATATAGATACATTGTAATGTCATCGAGTTCCGTGATGATGTCATAGTGTTACATTGTGAGGTCATCAAGTTCCGTGATGATGTCATAGAGATACATTGTGATGTCATCGAGTTCCGTGATGATGTCATAGAGATACATTTTGAGGTCATCGAGTTCCGTGATTATGTCATAGTGTTACATTGTGATGTCATCAAGTTCCGTGATGATGTCATATAGATACATTTCGATGTCATCGAGTTCCGTGATGATGTCATAGCGATACATTGTGAGGTCATCAAGTTCCGTGATGATGTCATAGAGATACATTGTGAGGTCATCGAGTTCCGTGATGATGTCATAGAGATACATTGTGATGTCATCGAGTTCCGTGATGATGTCATAGAGATACATTGTGAGCTCATCGAGCTCCGTGATGATGTCATAGAGATACATTGTGATGTCATCGAGTTCCGTGATGATGTCATAGAGATACATTGTGATGTCATCGAGTTTCGTGATTATGTCATAGAGATGCATTGTGAGGTCATCGACTTACATTGTGAGGTCATCGAGTTCCGTGATTATGTCTTACATTGTGATGTCATTGAGTTCCGTGATGATGTCATAGAGATACATTGTGATGTCATCGAGTTCCGTGATGATGTCATACATTGTGATGTCATTGAGTTCTGTGATGATGTCATAGAGATACATTGTGAGGTCATCGAGTTCCGTGTTGATGTCATAGACTTACATTGTGATGTCATCAAGTTCCGTGATGATGTCATAGAGATACATTGTGAGGTCATCGAGTTCCGTGATGATGTCATAGTGTTAAATTGTGAGGTCATCAAGTTCCGTGATGATGTCATAGAGATACATTGTGATGTCATCGAGTTCCGTGATGATGTCATAGAGATGCTTTGTGAGGTCATCGAGTTCCGTGATGATGTCATAGTGTTACATTGTGAGGTCATCAAGTTCCTTGATGATGTCATAGAGATACATTGTGATGTCATCGAGTTCCGTGATGATGTCATGGAGATGCTTTGTGAGGTCATCGACTTACATTGTGAGGTCATCGAGTTCCGTGATGATGTCATAGACTTACATTGTGATGTCATCGAGTTCCGTGATGATGTCATAGAGATACATTGTGAGGTCATCGAGTTCCGTGATGATGTCATAGACTTACATTGTGATTTCATCCAGTTCCGTGATGATGTCATAGAGATACATTGTGAAGTCATCGAGTTCCGTGATGATGTCATAGTGTTACATTGTAAGGTCATCAAGTACCGTGATGATGTCATAGACATACATTGTGATGTCATCGAGTTCCGTGATGATGTCATAGAGATGCTTTGTGAGGTCATCGACTTACATTGTGAGGTCATCGAGTTCCGTGATGATGTCATAGAGATACATTGTGATGTCATCGAGTTCCGTGATGATGTCATAGAGATACATTGTGAGGTCATCGAATTCCGTGATGATGTCATAGAGATACATTGTGAGGTCATCGAGTTCCGTGATGATGTCATAGAGATACATTGTGAGGTCATCGAGTTCCGTGATGATGTCATAGACTTACATTGTGATGTCATCCAGTTCCGTGATGATGTCATAGAGATCCATTGTGAGGTCATCGAGTTCCGTGATGATGTCATAGTGTTACATTGTGAGGTCATCGAGTTCCGTGATGTAATAGAGATACATTGTGATGTCATTAAGTTCCGTGATGATGTCATAGAGATGCTTTGTGAGGTCATCGACTTACATTGTGAGGTCATCGAGTTCCGTGATGATGTCATATAGATACATTGTGATGTCATCGAGTTCCGTGATGATGTCATAGTGTTACATTGTGAGGTCATCAAGTTCCCTGATGATGTCATAGAGATACATTGTGATGTCATCGAGTTCCGTGATGATCTCATAGAGATACATTGTGATGTCATCGAGTTCCGTGATGATGTCATAGAGATACATTGTGAGGTCATCGAGTTCCGTGATGATGTCATAGTGTTACATTGTGATGTCATCACGTTCCGTGATGATGTCATAAAGATACATTTTGATGTCATCGAGTTCCGTGATGATGTCATAGAGATACATTGTGAGGTCATCGAGTTCCGTGATGACGTCATAGACTTACATTGTGATGTCATCGAGTTCCGTGATGATGTCATAGAGATACATTGTGAGGTCATCGAGTTCCGTGATGATGTCATAGTGTTACATTGTGACGTCATCAAGTTCCGTGATGATGTCATAGAGATGCATTGTGAGGTCATCGACTTACATTGTGAGGTCATCGAGTTCCGTGATGATGTCATACATTGTGATGTCATTGAGTTCCGTGATGATGTCATAGAGATACATTGTGATGTCATCGAGTTCCGTGATGATGTCATAGAGATACATTGTGATGTTATTGAGTTCTGTGATGATGTCATAGAGATACATTGTGATGTCATCAAGTTCCGTGATGATGTCATAGAGATACATTGTGAGGTCATCGAGTTCCGTGATGATGTCATAGACTTACATTGTGATGTCATCGAGTTCCGTGATGATGTCATAGAGATCCATTGTGAGGTCATCGAGTTCCGTGATGATGTCATAGAGATACATTATGATGTCATCGAGTTCCGTGATGATGTCATAGAGATGCTTTGTGAGGTCATCGACTTACATTGTGAGGTCATCGAGTTCCGTGATGATGTCATATAGATACATTGTGATGTCATCGAGTTCCGTGATGATGTCATAGTGTTACATTGTGAGGTCATCAAGTTCCGTGATGATGTCATAGAGATTCATTGTGATGTCATCGAGTTCCGTGATGATCTCATAGAGATACATTGTGATGTCATTGAGTTCCGTGATGATGTCATAGAGATACATTGTGAGGTCATCGAGTTCCGTGATGATGTCATAGTGTTACATTGTGATGTCATCAAGTTCCGTGATGATGTCATATAGATACATTTTGATGTCATCGAGTTCCCTGATGATGTCATAGAGATACATTGTGAGGTCATCGAGTTCCGTGATGATGTCATAGACTTACATTGAGATGTCATCGAGTTCCGTGATGATGTCATAGTGTTACATTGTGACGTCATCAAGTTCCGTGATGATGTCATAGAGATGCATTGTGAGGTCATCGACTTACATTGTGAAGTCATCGAGTTCTGTGATGATGTCATAGATACATTGTGATGTCATTGAGTTCCGTGATGATGTCATAGAGATACATTGTGAGGTCATCGAGTTCCGTGATGATGTCATAGACTTACGTTTTAATGTCATCGAGTTCCGTGATGATGTCATAGAGATACATTGTGAGGTCATCGAGTTCCATGATGATGTCATAGTGTTATATTGTGAGGTCATCAACTTCCGTGATGATGTCATAGACATACATTGTGATGTCATCGAGTTCCGTGATGATGTCATAGATGCATTGTGATGTCATTGAGTTCGGTGATGATGTCATAGAGATACATTGTGATGTCATTGAGTTCTGTGATGATGTCATAGAGATACATTGTGAGGTCATCGAGTTCCGTGATGATGTCATAGACTTACATTGTGAGGTCATCGAGTTCCGTGATGATGTCATAGAGATACATTGTGATGTCATCGAGTTCCGTGATGATGTCATAGAGATGCATTGTGAGGTCATCGACTTTCATTGTGATGTCATCGAGTTCCGTGATGATGTCATAGAGTTACATTGTGAGGTCATCGAGTTCCGTGATGATGTCATAGAGATACATTGTGAGGTCATAGAGTTCCGTGATGATGTCATAGAGATACATTGTGATGTCATCGAGTTCCGTGATGATGTCATAGAGATACATTGTGAGGTCATCGAGTTCCGTGATGATGTCATAGTGTTACATTGTGATGTCATCAAGTTCCGTGATGATGTCATAAAGATACATTTTGATGTCATCGAGTTCCGTGATGATGTCATAGAGATACATTGTGAGGTCATCGAGTTCCGTGATGACGTCATAGACTTACATTGTGATGTCATCGAGTTCCGTGATGATGTCATAGAGATACATTGTGAGGTCATCGAGTTCCGTGATGATGTCATAGTGTTACATTGTGATGTCATCAAGTTCCGTGATGATGTCATAAAGATACATTTTGATGTCATCGAGTTCCGTGATGATGTCATAGAGATACATTGTGAGGTCATCGAGTTCCGTGATGACGTCATAGACTTACATTGTGATGTCATCGAGTTCCGTGATGATGTCATAGAGATGCATTGTGAGGTCATCGAGTTCCGTGATGATGTCATACATTGTGATGTCATTGAGTTCCGTGATGATGTCATAGAGATACATTGTGATGTCATCGAGTTCCGTGATGATGTCATAGTGTTACTTTGTAAGGTCATCAAGTTCCGTGATGATGTCATAGACATACATTGTGATGTCATCGAGTTCCGTGATGATGTCATAGAGATGCTTTGTGAGGTCATCGACTTACATTGTGAGGTCATCGAGTTCCGTGATGATGTCATAGAGATACATTGTGATGTCATCGAGTTCCGTGATGATGTCATAGAGATACATTGTGAGGTCATCGAGTTCCGTGATGATGTCATAGAGATCCATTGTGAGGTCATCGAGTTCCGTGATGATGTCATAGTGTTACATTGTGAGGTCATCGAGTTCCGTGATGTAATAGAGATACATTGTAATGTCATTAAGTTCCGTGATGATGTCATAGAGATGCTTTGTGAGGTCATCGACTTACATTGTGAGGTCATCGAGTTCCGTGATGATGTCATATAGATACATTGTGATGTCATCGAGTTCCGTGATGATGTCATAGTGTTACATTGTGAGGTCATCAAGTTCCCTGATGATGTCATAGAGATCCATTGTGATGTCATCGAGTTCCGTGATGATCTCATAGAGATACATTGTGATGTCATCGAGTTCCGTGATGATGTCATAGAGATACATTGTGAGGTCATCGAGTTCCGTGATGATCTCATAGTGTTACATTGTGATGTCATCACGTTCCGTGATGATGTCATAAAGATACATTTTGATGTCATCGAGTTCCGTGATGATGTCATAGAGATACATTGTGAGGTCATTGAGTTCCGTGATGACGTCATAGACTTACATTGTGATGTCATCGAGTTCAGTGATGATGTCATAGAGATACATTGTGAGGTCATCGAGTTCCGTGATGATGTCATAGTGTTACATTGTGACGTCATCAAGTTCCGTGATGATGTCATAGAGATGCATTGTGAGGTCATCAACTTACATTGTGAGGTCATCGAGTTCCGTGATGATGTCATACATTGTGATGTCATTGAGTTCCGTGATGATGTCATAGAGATACATTGTGATGTCATCGAGTTCCGTGATGATGTCATAGATACATTGTGATGTTATTGAGTTCTGTGATGATGTCAAAGAGATACATTGTGATGTCATCGAGTTCCGTGATAATGTCATAGAGATACATTGTGAGGTCATAGAGTTCCGTGATGATGTCATAGACTTACATTGTGATGTCATCGAGTTCCGTGATGATGTCATAGAGATCCATTGTGAGGTCATCGAGTTCCGTGATGATGTCATAGAGATACATTATGATGTCATCGAGTTCCGTGATGATGTCATAGAGATGCTTTGTGAGGTCATCGACTTACATTGTGAGGTCATCGAGTTCCGTGATGATGTCATATAGATACATTGTGATGTCATCGAGTTCCGTGATGATGTCATAGTGTTACATTGTGAGGTCATCAAGTTCCGTGATGATGTCATAGAGATTCATTGTGATGTCATCGAGTTCCGTGATGATCTCATAGAGATACATTGTGATGTCATTGAGTTCCGTGATGATGTCATAGAGATACATTGTGAGGTCATCGAGTTCCGTGATGATGTCATAGTGTTACATTGTGATGTCATCAAGTTCCGTGATGATGTCATATAGATACATTTTGATGTCATCGAGTTCCCTGATGATGTCATAGAGATACATTGTGAGGTCATCGAGTTCCGTGATGATGTCATAGACTTACATTGAGATGTCATCGAGTTCCGTGATGATGTCATAGAGATACATTGCGAGGTCATCGAGTTCCGTGATGATGTCATAGTGTTACATTGTGACGTCATCAAGTTCCGTGATGATGTCATAGAGATGCATTGTGAGGTCATCGACTTACATTGTGAAGTCATCGAGTTCTGTGATGATGTCATAGATACATTGTGATGTCATTGAGTTCCGTGATGATGTCATAGAGATACATTGTGAGGTCATCGAGTTCCGTGATGATGTCATAGACTTATGTTTTAATGTCATCGAGTTCCGTGATGATGTCATAGAGATACATTGTGAGGTCATCGAGTTCCGTGATGATGTCATAGACTTACATTGTGATGTCATCGAGTTCCGTGATGATGTCATAGAGATGCATTGTGAGGTCATCGACTTTCATTGTGATGTCATCGAGTTCCGTGATGATGTCATAGAGTTACATTTTGAGGTCATCGAGTTCCGTGATGATGTCATAGAGATACATTGTGAGGACATCGAGTTCCGTGATGATGTCATAGAGATACATTGTGATGTCATCGAGTTCCGTGATGATGTCATAGAGATGCTTTGTGAGGTCATCGACTTACATTGTGAGGTCATCGAGTTCCGTGATGAAGTCATATAGATACATTGTAATGTCATCGAGTTCCGTGATGATGTCATAGTGTTACATTGTGAGGTCATCAAGTTCCGTGATGATGTCATAGAGATACATTGTGATGTCATCGAGTTCCGTGATGATGTCATAGAGATACATTTTGAGGTCATCGAGTTCCGTGATTATGTCATAGTGTTACATTGTGATGTCATCAAGTTCCGTGATGATGTCATATAGATACATTTCGATGTTATCGAGTTCCGTGATGATGTCATAGAGATACATTGTGAGGTCATCAAGTTCCGTGATGATGTCATAGAGATACATTGTGAGGTCATCGAGTTCCGTGATGATGTCATAGAGATACATTGTGAGGTCATCGAGTTCCGTGATGATGTTATAGACTTACATTGTGATGTCATCGAGTTCCGTGATGATGTCATAGAGATCCATTGTGAGGTCATCGAGTTCCGTAATGATGTCATAGAGATACATTATGATGTCATCGAGTTCCGTGATGATGTTATAGAGATACATTGTGAGGTCATCGAGTTCCGTGATGATGTCATAGAGATGCTTTGTGAGGTCATCGACTTACATTGTGAGGTCATCGAGTTCCGTGATGAAGTCATATAGATACATTGTAATGTCATCGAGTTCCGTGATGATGTCATAGTGTTACATTGTGAGGTCATCAAGTTCCGTGATGATGTCATAGAGATACATTGTGATGTCATCGAGTTCCGTGATGATGTCATAGAGATAAATTTTGAGGTCATCGAGTTCCGTGATTATGTCATAGTGTTACATTGTGATGTCATCAAGTTCCGTGATGATGTCATATAGATACATTTCGATGTCATCGAGTTCCGTGATGATGTCATAGAGATACATTGTGATGTCATCGAGTTCCGTGATGATGTCGTAGTGTTACACTGTGAGGTCATCAAGTTCCGTGATGATGTCATAGAGATATATTGTGAGGTCATCGAGTTCCGTGATGATGTCCTAGAGATACATTGTGATGTCATCGAGTTCTGTGATGATGTCATAGAGATACATTGTGATGTCATCGAGTTTCGTGATGATGTCATAGAGATGCATTGTGAGGTCATCGACTTTCATTGTGATGTCATCGAGTTCCGTGATGATGTCATAGAGTTACATTGTGAGGTCATCGAGTTCCGTGATGATGTCACAGAGATACATTGTGAGGTCATCGAGTTCCGTGATGATGTCATAGAGATACATTGTGATGTCATCGAATTCCGTGATGATGTCATAGACTTACATTGTGATGTCATCGAGTTCCGTGATGATGTCATAGAGATCCATTGTGAGGTCATCGAGTTGTCTGATGATGTCATAGAGATACATTATGATGTCATCGAGTTCCGTGATGATGTCATAGAGATACATTGTGAGGTCATCGAGTTCCGTGATGATGTCATAGAGATGCTTTGTGAGGTCATCGACTTACATTGTGAGGTCATCGAGTTCCGTGATGAATTCATAGAGATACATTGTGATGTCATCGAGTTCCGTGATGATGTCATAGAGATACATTGTGAGGTCATCGAGTTCCGTGATGATGTCATAGAGTTACATTGTGAGGTCATCGAGTTCCGTGATGATGTCATAGAGATACATTGTGAGGTCATCGAGTTCCGTGATGATGTCATAGACTTACATTGTGATGTCATCCAGTTCCGTGATGATGTCATAGAGATACATTGTGAGGTCATCGAGTTCCGTGATGATGTCATAGTGTTACATTGTGAGGTCATCGAGTTCCGTGATGTAATAGAGATACATTGTGATGTCATCGAGTTCCGTGATGATGTCATAGAGATACATTGTGATGTCATTGAGTTTCGTGATGATGTCATAGAGATGCATTGTGAGGTCATCGACTTTCATTGTGATGTCATCGAGTTCCGTGATGATGTCATAGAGTTACATTGTGAGGTCATCGAGTTCCGTGATGATGTCATAGAGATACATTGTGAGGTCATCGAGTTCCGTGATGATGTCATAGAGATACATTGTGATGTCATCGAGTTCCGTGATGATGTCATAGAGATACATTGTGAGGTCATCGAGTTCCGTGATGATGTCATAGACTTACATTGTGATGTCATCGAGTTCCGTGATGATGTCATAGAGATCCATTGTGAGGTCATCGAGTTCCGTAATGATGTCATAGAGATACATTATGATGTCATCGAGTTCCGTGATGATGTTATAGAGATACATTGTGAGGTCATCGAGTTCCGTGATGATGTCATAGAGATGCTTTGTGAGGTCATCGACTTACATTGTGAGGTCATCGAGTTCCGTGATGAAGTCATATAGATACATTGTAATGTCATCGAGTTCCGTGATGATGTCATAGTGTTACATTGTGAGGTCATCAAGTTCCGTGATGATGTCATAGAGATACATTGTGATGTCATCGAGTTCCGTGATGATGTCATAGAGATACATTTTGAGGTCATCGAGTTCCGTGATTATGTCATAGTGTTACATTGTGATGTCATCAAGTTCCGTGATGATGTCATATAGATACATTTCGATGTCATCGAGTTCCGTGATGATGTCATAGAGATACATTGTGAGGTCATCAAGTTCCGTGATGATGTCATAGAGATACATTGTGAGGTCATCGAGTTCCGTGATGATGTCATAGAGATACATTGTGATGTCATTGAGTTCCGTGATGATGTCATAGAGATACATTGTGAGGTCATCGAGCTCCGTGATGATGCCATAGAGATACATTGTGATGTCATCGAGTTCCGTGATGATGTCATAGAGATACATTGTGATGTCATCGAGTTTCGTGATTATGTCATAGAGATGCATTGTGAGGTCATCGACTTACATTGTGAGGTCATCGAGTTCCGTGATTATGTCTTACATTGTGATGTCATTGAGTTCCGTGATGATGTCATAGAGATACATTGTGGTGTCATCGAGTTCCGTGATGATGTCATACATTGTGATGTCATTGAGTTCTGTGATGATGTCATAGAGATACATTGTGAGGTCATCGAGTTCCGTGTTGATGTCATAGACTTACTTTGTGATGTCATCGAGTTCCGTGATGATATCATAGAGATACATTGTGAGGTCATCGAGTTCCGTGATGATGTCATAGTGTTAAATTGTGAGGTCATCAAGTTCCGTGATGATGTCATAGAGATACATTGTGATGTCATCGAGTTCCGTGATGATGTCATAGAGATGCTTTGTGAGGTCATCGAGTTCCGTGATGATGTCATAGTGTTACATTGTGAGGTCATCAAGTTCCGTGATGATGTCATAGAGATACATTGTGATGTCATCGAGTTCCGTGATGATGTCATGGAGATGCTTTGTGAGGTCATCGACTTACATTGTGAGGTCATCGAGTTCCGTGATGATGTCATAGACTTACATTGTGATGTCATCGAGTTCCGTGATGATGTCATAGAGATACATTGTGAGGTCATCGAGTTCCGTGATGATGTCATAGACTTACATTGTGATTTCATCCAGTTCCATGATGATGTCATAGAGATACATTGTGAAGTCATCGAGTTCCGTGATGATGTCATAGTGTTACATTGTGAGGTCATCGAGTTCCGTGATGATGTCATAGAGATGCTTTGTGAGGTCATCGACTTACATTGTGAGGTCATCGAGTTCCGTGATGATGTCATAGAGATACATTGTGATGTCATCGAGTTCCGTGATGATGTCATAGAGATACATTGTGAGGTCATCGAGTTCCGTGATGATGTCATAGAGATACATTGTGATGTCATCGAGTTCCGTGATGATGTCATAGAGATACATTGTGATGTCATTGAATTTCGTGATGATGTCATAGAGATGCATTGTGAGGTCATCGACTTTCATTGTGATGTCATCGAGTTCCGTGATGATGTCATAGAGTTACATTGTGAGGTCATCGAGTTCCGTGATGATGTCATAGAGATACATTTTGAGGTCATCGAGTACCGTGATTATGTCATAGTGTTACATTGTGATGTCATCAAGTTCCGTGATGATGTCATATAGATACATTTCGATGTCATCGAGTTCCGTGATGATGTCATAGAGATACATTGTGAGGTCATCGAGTTCCGTGATGATGTCATAGACTTACATTGTGATGTCATCGAGTTCCGTGATGATGTCATAGAGATCCATTGTGAGGTCATCGAGTTCCGTAATGATGTCATAGAGATACATTATGATGTCATCGAGTTCCGTGATGATGTTATAGAGATACATTGTGAGGTCATCGAGTTCCGTGATGATGTCATAGAGATGCTTTGTGAGGTCATCGACTTACATTGTGAGGTCATCGAGTTCCGTGATGAAGTCATATAGATACATTGTAATGTCATCGAGTTCCGTGATGATGTCATAGTGTTACATTGTGAGGTCATCAAGTTCCGTGATGATGTCATAGAGATACATTGTGATGTCATCGAGTTCCGTGATGATGTCATAGAGATACATTTTGAGGTCATCGAGTTCCGTGATTATGTCATAGTGTTACATTGTGATGTCATCAAGTTCCGTGATGATGTCATATAGATACATTTCGATGTCCTCGAGTTCCGTGATGATGTCATAGAGATACATTGTGAGGTCATCAATTTCCGTGATGATGTCATAGAGATACATTGTGAGGTCATCGAGTTCCGTGATGATGTCATAGAGATACATTGTGATGTCATCGAGTTCCGTGATGATGTCATAGAGATACATTGTGAGGTCATCGAGCTCTATGATGATGTCATAGAGATACATTGTGATGTCATCGAGTTCCGTGATGATGTCATAGAGATACATTGTGATGTCATCGAGTTTTGTGATTATGTCATAGAGATGCATTGTGAGGTCATCGACTTACATTGTGAGGTCATCGAGTTCCGTGATTATGTCTTACATTGTGATGTCATTGACTTCCGTGATGATGTCATAGAGATACATTGTGATGTCATCGAGTTCCGTGATGATGTCATACATTGTGATGTCATTGAGTTCTGTGATGATGTCATAGAGATACATTGTGAGGTCATCGAGTTCCGTGTTGATGTCATAGACTTACATTGTGATGTCATCGAGTTCCGTGATGATGTCATAGAGATACATTGTGAGGTCATCGAGTTCCGTGATGATGTCATAGTGTTAAATTGTGAGGTCATCAAGTTCCGTGATGATGTCATAGAGATACATTGTGATGTCATCGAGTTCCGTGATGATGTCATAGAGATGCTTTGTGAGGTCATCGAGTTCCGTGATGATGTCATAGTGTTACATTGTGAGGTCATCAAGTTCCGTGATGATGTCATAGAGATACATTGTGATGTCATCGAGTTCCATGATGATGTCATGAAGATGCTTTGTGAGGTCTTCGACTTACATTGTGAGGTCATCGAGTTCCGTGATGATGTCATAGACTTACATTGTGATGTCATCGAGTTCCGTGATGATGTCATAGAGATACATTGTGAGGTCATCGAGTTCCGTGATGATGTCATAGACTTACATTGTGATTTCATCCAGTTCCGTGATGATGTCATAGAGATACATTGTGAAGTCATCGAGTTCCGTGATGATGTCATAGTGTTACATTGTAAGGTCATCAAGTTCCGTGATGATGTCATAGACATACATTGTGATGTCATAGTGTTACATTGTAAGGTCATCAAGTTCCGTGATGATGTCATAGACATACATTGTGATGTCATCGACTTACATTGTGATGTCATCGAGTTCCGTGATGATGTCATAGAGATACATTGTGAGGTCATCGAGTTCCGTGATGATGTCATAGACTTACATTGTGATTTCATCCAGTTCCGTGATGATGTCATAGAGATACATTGTGAAGTCATCGAGTTCCGTGATGATGTCATAGTGTTACATTGTGAGGTCATCGAGTTCCGTGATGATGTCATAGAGATACATTGTGATGTCATCGAGTTCCGTGATGATGTCATAGAGATACATTGTGAGGTCATCGAGTTCCGTGATGATGTCATAGAGTTACATTGTGAGGTCATCGAGTTCCGTGATGATGTCATAGAGATACATTGTGAGGTCATCGAGTTCCGTGATGATGTCATAGACTTACATTGTGATGTCATCCAGTTCCGTGATGATGTCATAGAGATACATTGTGAGGTCATCGAGTTCCGTGAAGATGTCATAGTGTTACATTGTGAGGTCATCGAGTTCCGTGATGTAATAGAGATACATTGTGATGTCATCAAGTTCCGTGATGATGTCATAGAGATGCTTTGTGAGGTCATCGACTTACATCGTGAGGTCATCAAGTTCCCTGATGATGTCATAGAGATACATTGTGATGTCATCGAGTTCCGTGATGATGTCATAGAGATACATTGTGAGGTCATCGAGTTCCGTGATGACGTCATAGACTTACATTGTGATGTCATCGAGTTCCGTGATGATGTCATAGACATACATTGTGAGGTCATCGAGTTCCGTGATGATGTCATAGTGTTACATTGTGACGTCATCAAGTTCCGTGATGATGTCATAGAGATGCATTGTGAGGTCATCGACTTACATTGTGAGGTCATCGAGTTCCGTGATGATGTCATACATTGTGATGTCATTGAGTTCCGTGATGATGTCATAGAGATACATTGTGATGTCATCGTGTTCCGTGATGATGTCATAGAGATACATTGTGATGTTATTGAGTTCCGTGATGATGTCATAGAGATACATTGTGAGGTCATCGAGTTCCGTGATGATGTCATAGTGTTAAATTGTGAGGTCATCAAGTTCTGTGATGATCTCATAGAGATATATTGTGATGTCATCGAGTTCCGTGATGATGTCATAGAGATGCATTGTGAGGTCATCGACTTTCATTGTGATGTCATCGAGTTCCGTGATGATGTCATAGAGTTACATTGTGAGGTCATCGAGTTCCGTGATGATGTCATAGAGATACATTGTGAGGTCATCGAGTTCCGTGATGATGTCATAGACTTACATTGTGATGTCGAGTTCCGTGATGATGTCATAGTGTTACGTTGTAAGGTCATCAAGTTCCGTGATGATGTCATAGAGATACATTGTGATGTCATCGAGTTCCGTGATGATGTCATAGAGATGCTTTGTGAGGTCATCGACTTACATTGTGAGGTCATCGAGTTCCGTGATGATGTCATAGAGATACATTGTGATGTCATCGAGTTCCGTGATGATGTCATAGAGATACATTGTGAGGTCATCGAGTTCCGTGATGATGTCATAGAGATACATTATGATGTCATCGAGTTCCGTGATGATGTTATAGAGATACATTGTGAGGTCATCGAGTTCCGTGATGATGTCATAGTGTTACATTGTGAGGTCATCAAATTCCGTGATGATGTCATAGAGATACATTGTGAGGTCATCGAGTTCCGTGATGATGTCATAGAGATACATTGTGATGTCATCGAGTTCCGTGATGATGTCATAGAGATACATTGTGAGGTCATCGAGTTCCGTGATGATGTCATAGACTTACATTGTGATGTCATCGAGTTCCGTGATGATGTCATAGAGATCCATTGTGAGGTCATCGATTTCCGTAATGATGTCATAGAGATACATTATGATGTCATCGAGTTCCGTGATGATGTTATAGAGATACATTGTGAGGTCATCGAGTTCCGTGATGATGTCATAGAGATGCTTTGTGAGGTCATCGACTTACATTGTGAGGTCATCGAGTTCCGTGATGAAGTCATATAGATACATTGTAATGTCATCGAGTTCCGTGATGATGTCATAGTGTTGCATTGTGAGGTCATCAAGTTCCGTGATGATGTCATAGAGATACATTGTGATGTCATCGAGTTCCGTGATGATGTCATAGAGATACATTTTGAGGTCATCGAGTTCCGTGATTATGTCATAGTGTTACATTGTGATGTCATCAAGTTCCGTGATGATGTCATAGAGATACATTGTGAGGTCATCAAGTTCCGTGATGATGTCATAGAGATACATTGTGAGGTCATCGAGTTCCGTGATGATGTCATAGAGATACATTGTGATGTCATTGAGTTCCGTGATGATGTCATAGAGATACATTGTGAGGTCATCGAGCTCCGTGATGATGTCATAGAGATACATTGTGATGTCATCGAGTTCCGTGATGATGTCATAGAGATACATTGTGATGTCATCGAGTTTCGTGATTATGTCATAGAGATGCATTGTGAGGTCATCGACTTACATTGTGAGGTCATCGAGTTCCGTGATTATGTCTTACATTGTGATGTCATTGAGTTCCGTGATGATGTCATAGAGATACATTGTGGTGTCATCGAGTTCCGTGATGATGTCATACATTGTGATGTCATTGAGTTCTGTGATGATGTCATAGAGATACATTGTGAGGTCATCGAGTTCCGTGTTGATGTCATAGACTTACTTTGTGATGTCATCGAGTTCCGTGATGATATCATAGAGATACATTGTGAGGTCATCGAGTTCCGAGATGATGTCATAGTGTTAAATTGTGAGGTCATCAAGTTCCGTGATGATGTCATAGAGATACATTGTGATGTCATCGAGTTCCGTGATGATGTCATAGAGATGCTTTGTGAGGTCATCGAGTTCCGTGATGATGTCATAGTGTTACATTGTGAGGTCATCAAGTTCCGTGATGATGTCATAGAGATACATTGTGATGTCATCGAGTTCCGTGATGATGTCATGGAGATGCTTTGTGAGGTCATCGACTTACATTGTGAGGTCATCGAGTTCCGTGATGATGTCATAGACTTACATTGTGATGTCATTGAGTTCCGTGATGATGTCATAGAGATACATTGTGAGGTCATCGAGTTCCGTGATGATGCCATAGACTTACATTGTGATTTCATCCAGTTCCATGATGATGTCATAGAGATACATTGTGAAGTCATCGAGTTCCGTGATGATGTCATAGTGTTACATTGTGAGGTCATCGAGTTCCGTGATGATGTCATAGAGATGCTTTGTGAGGTCATCGACTTACATTGTGAGGTCATCGAGTTCCGTGATGATGTCATAGAGATACATTGTGATGTCATCGAGTTCCGTGATGATGTCATAGAGATACATTGTGAGGTCATCGAGTTCCGTGATGATGTCATAGAGATACATTGTGATGTCATCGAGTTCCGTGATGATGTCATAGAGATACATTGTGATGTCATTGAGTTTCGTGATGATGTCATAGAGATGCATTGTGAGGTCATCGACTTTCATTGTGATGTCATCGAGTTCCGTGATGATGTCATAGAGTTACATTGTGAGGTCATCGAGTTCCGTGATGATGTCATAGAGATACATTTTGAGGTCATCGAGTTCCGTGATTATGTCATAGTGTTACATTGTGATGTCATCAAGTTCCGTGATGATGTCATATAGATACATTTCGATGTCATCGAGTTCCGTGATGATGTCATAGAGATACATTGTGAGGTCATCGAGTTCCGTGATGATGTCATAGACTTACATTGTGATGTCATCGAGTTCCGTGATGATGTCATAGAGATCCATTGTGAGGTCATCGAGTTCCGTAATGATGTCATAGAGATACATTATGATGTCATCGAGTTCCGTGACGATGTTATAGAGATACATTGTGAGGTCATCGAGTTCCGTGATGATGTCATAGAGATGCTTTGTGAGGTCATCGACTTACATTGTGAGGTCATCGAGTTCCGTGATGAAGTCATATAGATACATTGTAATGTCATCGAGTTCCGTGATGATGTCATAGTGTTACATTGTGAGGTCATCAAGTTCCGTGATGATGTCATAGAGATACATTGTGATGTCATCGAGTTCTGTGATGATGTCATAGAGATACATTTTGAGGTCATCGAGTTCCGTGATTATGTCATAGTGTTACATTGTGATGTCATCAAGTTCCGTGATGATGTCATATAGATACATTACGATGTCATCGAGTTCCGTGATGATGTCATAGAGATACATTGTGAGGTCATCAATTTCCGTGATGATGTCATAGAGATACATTGTGAGGTCATCGAGTTCCGTGATGATGTCATAGAGATACATTGTGATGTAATCGAGTTCCGTGATGATGTCATAGAGATACATTGTGAGGTCATCGAGCTCCGTGATGATGTCATAGAGATACATTGTGATGTCATCGAGTTCCGTGATGATGTCATAGAGATACATTGTGATGTCATCGAGTTTCGTGATTATGTCATAGAGATGCATTGTGAGGTCATCGACTTACATTGTGAGGTCATCGAGTTCCGTGATTATGTCTTACATTGTGATGTCATTGAGTTCCGTGATGATGTCATAGAGATACATTGTGATGTCATCGAGTTCCGTGATGATGTCATACATTGTGATGTCATTGAGTTCTGTGATGATGTCATAGAGATACATTGTGAGGTCATCGAGTTCCGTGTTGATGTCATAGACTTACATTGTGATGTCATCGAGTTCCGTGATGATGTCATAGAGATACATTGTGAGGTCATCGAGTTCCGTGATGATGTCATAGACTTACATTGTGATGTCATCGAGTTCCGTGATGATGTCATAGAGATCCATTGTGAGGTCATCGAGTTCCGTAATGATGTCATAGAGATACATTATGATGTCATCGAGTTCCGTGATGATGTTATAGAGATACATTGTGAGGTCATCGAGTTCCGTGATGATGTCATAGAGATGCTTTGTGAGGTCATCGACTTACATTGTGAGGTCATCGAGTTCCGTGATGAAGTCATATAGATACATTGTAATGTCATCGAGTTCCGTGATGATGTCATAGTGTTACATTGTGAGGTCATCAAGTTCCGTGATGATGTCATAGAGATACATTGTGATGTCATCGAGTTCCGTGATGATGTCATAGAGATACATTTTGAGGTCATCGAGTTCCGTGATTATGTCATAGTGTTACATTGTGATGTCATCAAGTTCCGTGATGATGTCATATAGATACATTTCGATGTCATCGAGTTCCGTGATGATGTCATAGAGATACATTGTGAGGTCATCAAGTTCCGTGATGATGTCATAGAGATACATTGTGAGGTCATCGAGTTCCGTGATGATGTCATAGAGATACATTGTGATGTCATCGAGTTCCGTGATGATGTCATAGAGATACATTGTGAGGTCATCGAGCTCCGTGATGATGTCATAGAGATACATTGTGATGTCATCGAGTTCCGTGATGATGTCATAGAGATACATTGTGATGTCATCGAGTTTCGTGATTATGTCATAGAGATGCATTGTGAGGTCATCGACTTACATTGTGAGGTCATCGAGTTCCGTGATTATGTCTTACATTGTGATGTCATTGAGTTCCGTGATGATGTCATAGAGATACATTGTGATGTCATCGAGTTCCGTGATGATGTCATACATTGTGATGTCATTGAGTTCTGTGATGATGTCATAGAGATACATTGTGAGGTCATCGAGTTCCGGGATGATGTCATAGAGATGCTTTGTGAGGTCATCGAGTTCCGTGATGATGTCATAGTGTTACATTGTGAGGTCATCAAGTTCCGTGATGATGTCATAGAGATACATTGTGATGTCATCGAGTTCCGTGATGATGTCATGGAGATGCTTTGTGAGGTCATCGACTTACATTGTGAGGTCATCGAGTTCCGTGATGATGTCATAGACTTACATTGTGATGTCATCGAGTTCCGTGATGATGTCATAGAGATACATTGTGAGGTCATCGAGTTCCGTGATGATGTCATAGACTTACATTGTGATTTCATCCAGTTCCGTGATGATGTCATAGAGATACATTGTGAAGTCATCGAGTTCCGTGATGATGTCATACTGTTACATTGTAAGGTCATCAAGTTCCGTGATGATGTCATAGACATACATTGTGATGTCATCGAGTTCCGTGATGATGTCATAGAGATGCTTTGTGAGGTCATCGACTTACATTGTGAGGTCATCGAGTTCCGTGATGATGTCATAGAGATACATTGTGAGGTCATCGAGTTCCGTGATGATGTCATAGTGTTACATTGTGACGTCATCAAGTTCCGTGATGATGTCATAGAGATGCATTGTGAGGTCATCAACTTACATTGTGAGGTCATCGAGTTCCGTGATGATGTCATACATTGTGATGTCATTGAGTTCCGTGATGATGTCATAGAGATACATTGTGATGTCATCGAGTTCCGTGATGATGTCATAGATACATTGTGATGTTATTGAGTTCTGTGATGATGTCATAGAGATACATTGTGATGTCATCGAGTTCCGTGATAATGTCATAGAGATACATTGTGAGGTCATAGAGTTCCGTGATGATGTCATAGACTTACATTGTGATGTCATCGAGTTCCGTGATGATGTCATAGAGATCCATTGTGAGGTCATCGAGTTCCGTGATGATGTCATAGAGATACATTATGATGTCATCGAGTTCCGTGATGATGTCATAGAGATGCTTTGTGAGGTCATCGACTTACATTGTGAGGTCATCGAGTTCCGTGATGATGTCATATAGATACATTGTGATGTCATCGAGTTCCGTGATGATGTCATAGTGTTACATTGTGAGGTCATCAAGTTCCGTGATGATGTCATAGAGATTCATTGTGATGTCATCGAGTTCCGTGATGATCTCATAGAGATACATTGTGATGTCATTGAGTTCCGTGATGATGTCATAGAGATACATTGTGAGGTCATCGAGTTCCGTGATGATGTCATAGTGTTACATTGTGATGTCATCAAGTTCCGTGATGATGTCATATAGATACATTTTGATGTCATCGAGTTCCCTGATGATGTCATAGAGATACATTGTGAGGTCATCGAGTTCCGTGATGATGTCATAGACTTACATTGAGATGTCATCGAGTTCCGTGATGATGTCATAGAGATACATTGCGAGGTCATCGAGTTCCGTGATGATGTCATAGTGTTACATTGTGACGTCATCAAGTTCCGTGATGATGTCATAGAGATGCATTGTGAGGTCATCGACTTACATTGTGAAGTCATCGAGTTCTGTGATGATGTCATAGATACATTGTGATGTCATTGAGTTCCGTGATGATGTCATAGAGATACATTGTGAGGTCATCGAGTTCCGTGATGATGTCATAGACTTATGTTTTAATGTCATCGAGTTCCGTGATGATGTCATAGAGATACATTGTGAGGTCATCGAGTTCCGTGATGATGTCATAGACTTACATTGTGATGTCATCGAGTTCCGTGATGATGTCATAGAGATGCATTGTGAGGTCATCGACTTTCATTGTGATGTCATCGAGTTCCGTGATGATGTCATAGAGTTACATTGTGAGGTCATCGAGTTCCGTGATGATGTCATAGAGATACATTGTGAGGACATCGAGTTCCGTGATGATGTCATAGAGATACATTGTGATGTCATCGAGTTCCGTGATGATGTCATAGAGATGCTTTGTGAGGTCATCGACTTACATTGTGAGGTCATCGAGTTCCGTGATGAAGTCATATAGATACATTGTAATGTCATCGAGTTCCGTGATGATGTCATAGTGTTACATTGTGAGGTCATCAAGTTCCGTGATGATGTCATAGAGATACATTGTGATGTCATCGAGTTCCGTGATGATGTCATAGAGATACATTTTGAGGTCATCGAGTTCCGTGATTATGTCATAGTGTTACATTGTGATGTCATCAAGTTCCGTGATGATGTCATATAGATACATTTCGATGTTATCGAGTTCCGTGATGATGTCATAGAGATACATTGTGAGGTCATCAAGTTCCGTGATGATGTCATAGAGATACATTGTGAGGTCATCGAGTTCCGTGATGATGTCATAGAGATACATTGTGAGGTCATCGAGTTCCGTGATGATGTTATAGACTTACATTGTGATGTCATCGAGTTCCGTGATGATGTCATAGAGATCCATTGTGAGGTCATCGAGTTCCGTAATGATGTCATAGAGATACATTATGATGTCATCGAGTTCCGTGATGATGTTATAGAGATACATTGTGAGGTCATCGAGTTCCGTGATGATGTCATAGAGATGCTTTGTGAGGTCATCGACTTACATTGTGAGGTCATCAAGTTCCGTGATGAAGTCATATAGATACATTGTAATGTCATCGAGTTCCGTGATGATGTCATAGTGTTACATTGTGAGGTCATCAAGTTCCGTGATGATGTCATAGAGATACATTGTGATGTCATCGAGTTCCGTGATGATGTCATAGAGATACATTTTGAGGTCATCGAGTTCCGTGATTATGTCATAGTGTTACATTGTGATGTCATCAAGTTCCGTGATGATGTCATATAGATACATTTCGATGTCATCGAGTTCCGTGATGATGTCATAGAGATACATTGTGAGGTCATCAAGTTCCGTGATGATGTCATAGAGATACATTGTGAGGTCATCGAGTTCCGTGATGATGTCATAGAGATACATTGTGATGTCATCGAGTTCCGTGATGATGTCGTAGTGTTACACTGTGAGGTCATCAAGTTCCGTGATGATGTCATAGAGATATATTGTGAGGTCATCGAGTTCCGTGATGATGTCCTAGAGATACATTGTGATGTCATCGAGTTCTGTGATGATGTCATAGAGATACATTGTGATGTCATCGAGTTTCGTGATGATGTCATAGAGATGCATTGTGAGGTCATCGACTTTCATTGTGATGTCATCGAGTTCCGTGATGATGTCATAGAGTTACATTGTGAGGTCATCGAGTTCCGTGATGATGTCACAGAGATACATTGTGAGGTCATCGAGTTCCGTGATGATGTCATAGAGATACATTGTGATGTCATCGAATTCCGTGATGATGTCATAGAGATACATTGTGAGGTCATCGAGTTCCGTGATGATGTCATAGACTTACATTGTGATGTCATCGAGTTCCGTGATGATGTCATAGAGATCCATTGTGAGGTCATCGAGTTCCCTGATGATGTCATAGAGATACATTATGATGTCATCGAGTTCCGTGATGATGTCATAGAGATACATTGTGAGGTCATCGAGTTCCGTGATGATGTCATAGAGATGCTTTGTGAGGTCATCGACTTACATTGTGAGGTCATCGAGTTCCGTGATGATGTCATAGAGATACATTGTGATGTCATCGAGTTCCGTGATGATGTCATAGAGATACATTGTGAGGTCATCGAGTTCCGTGATGATGTCATAGAGTTACATTGTGAGGTCATCGAGTTCCGTGATGATGTCATAGAGATACATTGTGAGGTCATCGAGTTCCGTGATGATGTCATAGACTTACATTGTGATGTCATCCAGTTCCGTGATGATGTCATAGAGATACATTGTGAGGTCATCGAGTTCCGTGATGATGTCATAGTGTTACATTGTGAGGTCATCGAGTTCCGTGATGTAATAGAGATACATTGTGATGTCATCGAGTTCCGTGATGATGTCATAGAGATACATTGTGATGTCATTGAGTTTCGTGATGATGTCATAGAGATGCATTGTGAGGTCATCGACTTTCATTGTGATGTCATCGAGTTCCGTGATGATGTCATAGAGTTACATTGTGAGGTCATCGAGTTCCGTGATGATGTCATAGAGATACATTGTGAGGTCATCGAGTTCCGTGATGATGTCATAGAGATACATTGTGATGTCATCGAGTTCCGTGATGATGTCATAGAGATACATTGTAAGGTCATCGAGTTCCGTGATGATGTCATAGACTTACATTGTGATGTCATCGAGTTCCGTGATGATGTCATAGAGATCCATTGTGAGGTCATCGAGTTCCGTAATGATGTCATAGAGATACATTATGATGTCATCGAGTTCCGTGATGATGTTATAGAGATACATTGTGAGGTCATCGAGTTCCGTGATGATGTCATAGAGATGCTTTGTGAGGTCATCGACTTACATTGTGAGGTCATCGAGTTCCGTGATGAAGTCATATAGATACATTGTAATGTCATCGAGTTCCGTGATGATGTCATAGTGTTACATTGTGAGGTCATCAAGTTCCGTGATGATGTCATAGAGATACATTGTGATGTCATCGAGTTCCGTGATGATGTCATAGAGATACATTTTGAGGTCATCGAGTTCCGTGATTATGTCATAGTGTTACATTGTGATGTCATCAAGTTCCGTGATGATGTCATATAGATACATTTCGATGTCATCGAGTTCCGTGATGATGTCATAGAGATACATTGTGAGGTCATCAAGTTCCGTGATGATGTCATAGAGATACATTGTGAGGTCATCGAGTTCCGTGATGATGTCATAGAGATACATTGTGATGTCATTGAGTTCCGTGATGATGTCATAGAGATACATTGTGAGGTCATCGAGCTCCGTGATGATGCCATAGAGATACATTGTGATGTCATCGAGTTCCGTGATGATGTCATAGAGATACATTGTGATGTCATCGAGTTTCGTGATTATGTCATAGAGATGCATTGTGAGGTCATCGACTTACATTGTGAGGTCATCGAGTTCCGTGATTATGTCTTACATTGTGATGTCATTGAGTTCCGTGATGATGTCATAGAGATACATTGTGGTGTCATCGAGTTCCGTGATGATGTCATACATTGTGATGTCATTGAGTTCTGTGATGATGTCATAGAGATACATTGTGAGGTCATCGAGTTCCGTGTTGATGTCATAGACTTACTTTGTGATGTCATCGAGTTCCGTGATGATATCATAGAGATACATTGTGAGGTCATCGAGTTCCGTGATGATGTCATAGTGTTAAATTGTGAGGTCATCAAGTTCCGTGATGATGTCATAGAGATACATTGTGATGTCATCGAGTTCCGTGATGATGTCATAGAGATGCTTTGTGAGGTCATCGAGTTCCGTGATGATGTCATAGTGTTACATTGTGAGGTCATCAAGTTCCGTGATGATGTCATAGAGATACATTGTGATGTCATCGAGTTCCGTGATGATGTCATGGAGATGCTTTGTGAGGTCATCGACTTACATTGTGAGGTCATCGAGTTCCGTGATGATGTCATAGACTTACATTGTGATGTCATCGAGTTCCGTGATGATGTCATAGAGATACATTGTGAGGTCATCGAGTTCCGTGATGATGTCATAGACTTACATTGTGATTTCATCCAGTTCCATGATGATGTCATAGAGATACATTGTGAAGTCATCGAGTTCCGTGATGATGTCATAGTGTTACATTGTGAGGTCATCGAGTTCCGTGATGATGTCATAGAGATGCTTTGTGAGGTCATCGACTTACATTGTGAGGTCATCGAGTTCCGTGATGATGTCATAGAGATACATTGTGATGTCATCGAGTTCCGTGATGATGTCATAGAGATACATTGTGAGGTCATCGAGTTCCGTGATGATGTCATAGAGATACATTGTGATGTCATCGAGTTCCGTGATGATGTCATAGAGATACATTGTGATGTCATTGAATTTCGTGATGATGTCATAGAGATGCATTGTGAGGTCATCGACTTTCATTGTGATGTCATCGAGTTCCGTGATGATGTCATAGAGTTACATTGTGAGGTCATCGAGTTCCGTGATGATGTCATAGAGATACATTTTGAGGTCATCGAGTACCGTGATTATGTCATAGTGTTACATTGTGATGTCATCAAGTTCCGTGATGATGTCATATAGATACATTTCGATGTCATCGAGTTCCGTGATGATGTCATAGAGATACATTGTGAGGTCATCGAGTTCCGTGATGATGTCATAGACTTACATTGTGATGTCATCGAGTTCCGTGATGATGTCATAGAGATCCATTGTGAGGTCATCGAGTTCCGTAATGATGTCATAGAGATACATTATGATGTCATCGAGTTCCGTGATGATGTTATAGAGATACATTGTGAGGTCATCGAGTTCCGTGATGATGTCATAGAGATGCTTTGTGAGGTCATCGACTTACATTGTGAGGTCATCGAGTTCCGTGATGAAGTCATATAGATACATTGTAATGTCATCGAGTTCCGTGATGATGTCATAGTGTTACATTGTGAGGTCATCAAGTTCCGTGATGATGTCATAGAGATACATTGTGATGTCATCGAGTTCCGTGATGATGTCATAGAGATACATTTTGAGGTCATCGAGTTCCGTGATTATGTCATAGTGTTACATTGTGATGTCATCAAGTTCCGTGATGATGTCATATAGATACATTTCGATGTCCTCGAGTTCCGTGATGATGTCATAGAGATACATGGTGAGGTCATCAATTTCCGTGATGATGTCATAGAGATACATTGTGAGGTCATCGAGTTCCGTGATGATGTCATAGAGATACATTGTGATGTCATCGAGTTCCGTGATGATGTCATAGAGATACATTGTGAGGTCATCGAGCTCTATGATGATGTCATAGAGATACATTGTGATGTCATCGAGTTCCGTGATGATGTCATAGAGATACATTGTGATGTCATCGAGTTTTGTGATTATGTCATAGAGATGCATTGTGAGGTCATCGACTTACATTGTGAGGTCATCGAGTTCCGTGATTATGTCTTACATTGTGATGTCATTGAGTTCCGTGATGATGTCATAGAGATACATTGTGATGTCATCGAGTTCCGTGATGATGTCATACATTGTGATGTCATTGAGTTCTGTGATGATGTCATAGAGATACATTGTGAGGTCATCGAGTTCCGTGTTGATGTCATAGACTTACATTGTGATGTCATCGAGTTCCGTGATGATGTCATAGAGATACATTGTGAGGTCATCGAGTTCCGTGATGATGTCATAGTGTTAAATTGTGAGGTCATCAAGTTCCGTGATGATGTCATAGAGATACATTGTGATGTCATCGAGTTCCG
The DNA here is from genome assembly GCF_031893055.1 of Leptodactylus fuscus. Classification (NCBI taxonomy): domain Eukaryota; kingdom Metazoa; phylum Chordata; class Amphibia; order Anura; family Leptodactylidae; genus Leptodactylus; species Leptodactylus fuscus. The sequence goes on from NC_134266.1 coordinate 146,074,517, forward strand.
TGATGATGTCATAGAGATGCTTTGTGAGGTCATCGAGTTCCGTGATGATGTCATAGTGTTACATTGTGAGGTCATCAAGTTCCGTGATGATGTCATAGAGATACATTGTGATGTCATCGAGTTCCATGATGATGTCATGAAGATGCTTTGTGAGGTCTTCGACTTACATTGTGAGGTCATCGAGTTCCGTGATGATGTCATAGACTTACATTGTGATGTCATTGAGTTCCGTGATGATGTCATAGAGATACATTGTGAGGTCATCGAGTTCCGTGATGATGTCATAGACTTACATTGTGATTTCATCCAGTTCCGTGATGATGTCATAGAGATACATTGTGAAGTCATCGAGTTCCGTGATGATGTCATAGTGTTACATTGTAAGGTCATCAAGTTCCGTGATGATGTCATAGACATACATTGTGATGTCATAGTGTTACATTGTAAGGTCATCAAGTTCCGTGATGATGTCATAGACATACATTGTGATGTCATCGACTTACATTGTGATGTCATCGAGTTCCGTGATGATGTCATAGAGATACATTGTGAGGTCATCGAGTTCCGTGATGATGTCATAGACTTACATTGTGATTTCATCCAGTTCCGTGATGATGTCATAGAGATACATTGTGAAGTCATCGAGTTCCGTGATGATGTCATAGTGTTACATTGTGAGGTCATCGAGTTCCGTGATGATGTCATAGAGATACATTGTGATGTCATCGAGTTCCGTGATGATGTCATAGAGATACATTGTGAGGTCATCGAGTTCCGTGATGATGTCATAGAGTTACATTGTGAGGTCATCGAGTTCCGTGATGATGTCATAGAGATACATTGTGAGGTCATCGAGTTCCGTGATGATGTCATAGACTTACATTGTGATGTCATCCAGTTCCGTGATGATGTCATAGAGATACATTGTGAGGTCATCGAGTTCCGTGAAGATGTCATAGTGTTACATTGTGAGGTCATCGACTTACATCGTGAGGTCATCGAGTTCCGTGATGATGTCATATAGATACATTGTGATGTCATCGAGTTCCGTGATGATGTCATAGTGTTACATTGTGAGGTCATCAAGTTCCCTGATGATGTCATAGAGATACATTGTGATGTCATCGAGTTCCGTGATGATGTCATAGAGATACATTGTGAGGTCATCGAGTTCCGTGATGACGTCATAGACTTACATTGTGATGTCATCGAGTTCCGTGATGATGTCATAGAGATACATTGTGAGGTCATCGAGTTCCGTGATGATGTCATAGTGTTACATTGTGACGTCATCAAGTTCCGTGATGATGTCATAGAGATGCATTGTGAGGTCATCGACTTACATTGTGAGGTCATCGAGTTCCGTGATGATGTCATACATTGTGATGTCATTGAGTTCCGTGATGATGTCATAGAGATACATTGTGATGTCATCGTGTTCCGTGATGATGTCATAGAGATACATTGTGATGTTATTGAGTTCCGTGATGATGTCATAGAGATACATTGTGAGGTCATCGAGTTCCGTGATGATGTCATAGTGTTAAATTGTGAGGTCATCAAGTTCTGTGATGATCTCATAGAGATATATTGTGATGTCATCGAGTTCCGTGATGATGTCATAGAGATGCATTGTGAGGTCATCGACTTTCATTGTGATGTCATCGAGTTCCGTGATGATGTCATAGAGTTACATTGTGAGGTCATCGAGTTCCGTGATGATGTCATAGAGATACATTGTGAGGTCATCGAGTTCCGTGATGATGTCATAGACTTACATTGTGATGTCGAGTTCCGTGATGATGTCATAGTGTTACATTGTAAGGTCATCAAGTTCCGTGATGATGTCATAGAGATACATTGTGATGTCATCGAGTTCCGTGATGATGTCATAGAGATGCTTTGTGAGGTCATCGACTTACATTGTGAGGTCATCAAGTTCCGTGATGATGTCATAGAGATACATTGTGATGTCATCGAGTTCCGTGATGATGTCATAGAGATACATTGTGAGGTCATCGAGTTCCGTGATGATGTCATAGAGATACATTATGATGTCATCGAGTTCCGTGATGATGTTATAGAGATACATTGTGAGGTCATCGAGTTCCGTGATGATGTCATAGTGTTACATTGTGAGGTCATCAAATTCCGTGATGATGTCATAGAGATACATTGTGAGGTCATCGAGTTCCGTGATGATGTCATAGAGATACATTGTGATGTCATCGAGTTCCGTGATGATGTCATAGAGATACATTGTGAGGTCATCGAGTTCCGTGATGATGTCATAGACTTACATTGTGATGTCATCGAGTTCCGTGATGATGTCATAGAGATCCATTGTGAGGTCATCGATTTCCGTAATGATGTCATAGAGATACATTATGATGTCATCGAGTTCCGTGATGATGTTATAGAGATACATTGTGAGGTCATCGAGTTCCGTGATGATGTCATAGAGATGCTTTGTGAGGTCATCGACTTACATTGTGAGGTCATCGAGTTCCGTGATGAAGTCATATAGATACATTGTAATGTCATCGAGTTCCGTGATGATGTCATAGTGTTGCATTGTGAGGTCATCAAGTTCCGTGATGATGTCATAGAGATACATTGTGATGTCATCGAGTTCCGTGATGATGTCATAGAGATACATTTTGAGGTCATCGAGTTCCGTGATTATGTCATAGTGTTACATTGTGATGTCATCAAGTTCCGTGATGATGTCATATAGATACATTTCGATGTCATCGAGTTCCGTGATGATGTCATAGAGATACATTGTGAGGTCATCAAGTTCCGTGATGATGTCATAGAGATACATTGTGAGGTCATCGAGTTCCGTGATGATGTCATAGAGATACTTTGTGATGTCATTGAGTTCCGTGATGATGTCATAGAGATACATTGTGAGGTCATCGAGCTCCGTGATGATGTCATAGAGATACATTGTGATGTCATCGAGTTCCGTGATGATGTCATAGAGATACATTGTGATGTCATCGAGTTTCGTGATTATGTCATAGAGATGCATTGTGAGGTCATCGACTTACATTGTGAGGTCATCGAGTTCCGTGATTATGTCTTACATTGTGATGTCATTGAGTTCCGTGATGATGTCATAGAGATACATTGTGGTGTCATCGAGTTCCGTGATGATGTCATACATTGTGATGTCATTGAGTTCTGTGATGATGTCATAGAGATACATTGTGAGGTCATCGAGTTCCGTGTTGATGTCATAGACTTACTTTGTGATGTCATCGAGTTCCGTGATGATATCATAGAGATACATTGTGAGGTCATCGAGTTCCGAGATGATGTCATAGTTTTAAATTGTGAGGTCATCAAGTTCCGTGATGATGTCATAGAGATACATTGTGATGTCATCGAGTTCCGTGATGATGTCATAGAGATGCTTTGTGAGGTCATCGAGTTCCATGATGATGTCATAGTGTTACATTGTGAGGTCATCAAGTTCCGTGATGATGTCATAGAGATACATTGTGATGTCATCGAGTTCCGTGATGATGTCATGGAGATGCTTTGTGAGGTCATCGACTTACATTGTGAGGTCATCGAGTTCCGTGATGATGTCATAGACTTACATTGTGATTTCATCCAGTTCCATGATGATGTCATAGAGATACATTGTGAAGTCATCGAGTTCCGTGATGATGTCATAGTGTTACATTGTGAGGTCATCGAGTTCCGTGATGATGTCATAGAGATGCTTTGTGAGGTCATCGACTTACATTGTGAGGTCATCGAGTTCCGTGATGATGTCATAGAGATACATTGTGATGTCATCGAGTTCCGTGATGATGTCATAGAGATACATTGTGAGGTCATCGAGTTCCGTGATGATGTCATAGAGATACATTGTGATGTCATCGAGTTCCGTGATGATGTCATAGAGATACATTGTGATGTCATTGAGTTTCGTGATGATGTCATAGAGATGCATTGTGAGGTCATCGACTTTCATTGTGATGTCATCGAGTTCCGTGATGATGTCATAGAGTTACATTGTGAGGTCATCGAGTTCCGTGATGATGTCATAGAGATACATTTTGAGGTCATCGAGTTCCGTGATTATGTCATAGTGTTACATTGTGATGTCATCAAGTTCCGTGATGATGTCATATAGATACATTTCGATGTCATCGAGTTCCGTGATGATGTCATAGAGATACATTGTGAGGTCATCGAGTTCCGTGATGATGTCATAGACTTACATTGTGATGTCATCGAGTTCCGTGATGATGTCATAGAGATCCATTGTGAGGTCATCGAGTTCCGTAATGATGTCATAGAGATACATTATGATGTCATCGAGTTCCGTGATGATGTTATAGAGATACATTGTGAGGTCATCGAGTTCCGTGATGATGTCATAGAGATGCTTTGTGAGGTCATCGACTTACATTGTGAGGTCATCGAGTTCCGTGATGAAGTCATATAGATACATTGTAATGTCATCGAGTTCCGTGATGATGTCATAGTGTTACATTGTGAGGTCATCAAGTTCCGTGATGATGTCATAGAGATACATTGTGATGTCATCGAGTTCCGTGATGATGTCATAGAGATACATTTTGAGGTCATCGAGTTCCGTGATTATGTCATAGTGTTACATTGTGATGTCATCAAGTTCCGTGATGATGTCATATAGATACATTACGATGTCATCGAGTTCCGTGATGATGTCATAGAGATACATTGTGAGGTCATCAATTTCCGTGATGATGTCATAGAGATACATTGTGAGGTCATCGAGTTCCGTGATGATGTCATAGAGATACATTGTGATGTAATCGAGTTCCGTGATGATGTCATAGAGATACATTGTGAGGTCATCGAGCTCCGTGATGATGTCATAGAGATACATTGTGATGTCATCGAGTTCCGTGATGATGTCATAGAGATACATTGTGATGTCATCGAGTTTCGTGATTATGTCATAGAGATGCATTGTGAGGTCATCGACTTACATTGTGAGGTCATCGAGTTCCGTGATTATGTCTTACATTGTGATGTCATTGAGTTCCGTGATGATGTCATAGAGATACATTGTGATGTCATCGAGTTCCGTGATGATGTCATACATTGTGATGTCATTGAGTTCTGTGATGATGTCATAGAGATACATTGTGAGGTCATCGAGTTCCGTGTTGATGTCATAGACTTACATTGTGATGTCATCGAGTTCCGTGATGATGTCATAGAGATACATTGTGAGGTCATCGAGTTCCGTGATGATGTCATAGACTTACATTGTGATGTCATCGAGTTCCGTGATGATGTCATAGAGATCCATTGTGAGGTCATCGAGTTCCGTAATGATGTCATAGAGATACATTATGATGTCATCGAGTTCCGTGATGATGTTATAGAGATACATTGTGAGGTCATCGAGTTCCGTGATGATGTCATAGAGATGCTTTGTGAGGTCATCGACTTACATTGTGAGGTCATCGAGTTCCGTGATGAAGTCATATAGATACATTGTAATGTCATCGAGTTCCGTGATGATGTCATAGTGTTACATTGTGAGGTCATCAAGTTCCGTGATGATGTCATAGAGATACATTGTGATGTCATCGAGTTCCGTGATGATGTCATAGAGATACATTTTGAGGTCATCGAGTTCCGTGATGATGTCATAGTGTTACATTGTGATGTCATCAAGTTCCGTGATGATGTCATATAGATACATTTCGATGTCATCGAGTTCCGTGATGATGTCATAGAGATACATTGTGAGGTCATCAAGTTCCGTGATGATGTCATAGAGATACATTGTGAGGTCATCGAGTTCCGTGATGATGTCATAGAGATACATTGTGATGTCATCGAGTTCCGTGATGATGTCATAGAGATACATTGTGAGGTCATCGAGCTCCGTGATGATGTCATAGAGATACATTGTGATGTCATCGAGTTCCGTGATGATGTCATAGAGATACATTGTGATGTCATCGAGTTTCGTGATTATGTCATAGAGATGCATTGTGAGGTCATCGACTTACATTGTGAGGTCATCGAGTTCCGTGATTATGTCTTACATTGTGATGTCATTGAGTTCCGTGATGATGTCATAGAGATACATTGTGATGTCATCGAGTTCCGTGATGATGTCATACATTGTGATGTCATTGAGTTCTGTGATGATGTCATAGAGATACATTGTGAGGTCATCGAGTTCCGGGATGATGTCATAGAGATGCTTTGTGAGGTCATCGAGTTCCGTGATGATGTCATAGTGTTACATTGTGAGGTCATCAAGTTCCGTGATGATGTCATAGAGATACATTGTGATGTCATCGAGTTCCGTGATGATGTCATGGAGATGCTTTGTGAGGTCATCGACTTACATTGTGAGGTCATCGAGTTCCGTGATGATGTCATAGACTTACATTGTGATGTCATCGAGTTCCGTGATGATGTCATAGAGATACATTGTGAGGTCATCGAGTTCCGTGATGATGTCATAGACTTACATTGTGATTTCATCCAGTTCCGTGATGATGTCATAGAGATACATTGTGAAGTCATCGAGTTCCGTGATGATGTCATAGTGTTACATTGTAAGGTCATCAAGTTCCGTGATGATGTCATAGACATACATTGTGATGTCATCGAGTTCCGTGATGATGTCATAGAGATGCTTTGTGAGGTCATCGACTTACATTGTGAGGTCATCGAGTTCCGTGATGATGTCATAGAGATACATTGTGAGGTCATCGAGTTCCGTGATGATGTCATAGAGATACATTGTGAGGTTATCGAGTTCCGTGATGATGTCATAGAGATACATTGTGAGGTCATCGAGTTCCGTGATGATGTCATAGAGATACATTGTGAGGTCATCGAGTTCCGTGATGATGTCATAGACTTACATTGTGATGTCATCCAGTTCCGTGATGATGTCATAGAGATCCATTGTGAGGTCATTGAGTTCCGTGATGATGTCATAGTGTTACATTGTGAGGTCATCGAGTTCCGTGATGTAATAGAGATACATTGTGATGTCATTAAGTTCCGTGATGATGTCATAGAGATGCTTTGTGAGGTCATCGACTTACATTGTGAGGTCATCGAGTTCCGTGATGATGTCATAGTGTTACATTGTGAGGTCATCAAGTTCCCTGATGATGTCATAGAGATACATTGTGATGTCATCGAGTTCCGTGATGATCTCATAGAGATACATTGTGATGTCATCGAGTTCCGTGATGATGTCATAGAGATACATTGTGAGGTCATCGAGTTCCGTGATGATGTCATAGTGTTACATTGTGATGTCATCACGTTCCGTGATGATGTCATAAAGATACATTTTGATGTCATCGAGTTCCGTGATGATGTCATAGAGATACATTGTGAGGTCATCGAGTTCCGTGATGACGTCATAGACTTACATTGTGATGTCATCGAGTTCCGTGATGATGTCATAGAGATACATTGTGAGGTCATCGAGTTCCGTGATGATGTCATAGTGTTACATTGTGACGTCATCAAGTTCCGTGATGATGTCATAGAGATGCATTGTGAGGTCATCGACTTACATTGTGAGGTCATCGAGTTCCGTGATGATGTCATACATTGTGATGTCATTGAGTTCCGTGATGATGTCATAGAGATACATTGTGATGTCATCGAGTTCCGTGATGATGTCATAGAGATACATTGTGATGTTATTGAGTTCTGTGATGATGTCATAGAGATACATTGTGATGTCATCGAGTTCCGTGATGATGTCATAGAGAAACATTGTGAGGTCATCGAGTTCCGTGATGATGTCATAGACTTACATTGTGATGTCATCGAGTTCCGTGATGATGTCATAGAGATCCATTGTGAGGTCATCGAGTTCCGTGATGATGTCATAGAGATACATTATGATGTCATCGAGTTCCGTGATGATGTTATAGAGATACATTGTGAGGTCATCGAGTTCCGTGATGATGTCATAGAGATGCTTTGTGAGGTCATCGACTTACATTGTGAGGTTATCGAGTTCCGTGATCATGTCATATAGATACATTGTGATGTCATCGAGTTCCGTGATGATGTCATAGTGTTACATTGTGAGGTCATCAAGTTCCGTGATGATGTCATAGAGATTCATTGTGATGTCATCGAGTTCCGTGATGATCTCATAGAGATACATTGTGATGTCATTGAGTTCCGTGATGATGTCATAGAGATACATTGTGAGGTCATCGAGTTCCCTGATGATGTCATAGTGTTACATTGTGAGGTCATCGAGTTCCGTGATGATGTCATAGAGTTACATTGTGAGGTCATCGAGTTCCGTGATGATGTCATAGAGATACATTGTGAGGTCATCGAGTTCCGTGATGATGTCATAGACTTACATTGAGATGTCATCGAGTTCCGTGATGATGTCATAGAGATACATTGCGAGGTCATCGAGTTCCGTGATGATGTCATAGTGTTACATTGTGACGTCATCAAGTTCCGTGATGATGTCATAGAGATGCATTGTGAGGTCATCGACTTACATTGTGAGGTCATCGAGTTCTGTGATGATGTCATAGATACATTGTGATGTCATTGAGTTCCGTGATGATGTCATAGAGATACATTGTGAGGTCATCGAGTTCCGTGATGATGTCATAGACTTACGTTTTAATGTCATCGAGTTCCGTGATGATGTCATAGAGATACATTGTGAGGTCATCGAGTTCCGTGATGATGTCATGGAGATGCTTTGTGAGGTCATCGACTTACATTGTGAGGTCATCGAGTTCCGTGATGATGTCATAGACTTACATTGTGATGTCATCGAGTTCCGTGATGATGTCATAGAGATGCTTTGTGAGGTCATCGAGTTCCGTGATGATGTCATAGTGTTACATTGTGAGGTCATCAAGTTCCGTGATGATGTCATAGAGATTCATTGTGATGTCATCGAGTTCCGTGATGATGTCATGGAGATGCTTTGTGAGGTCATCGACTTACATTGTGAGGTCATCGAGTTCCGTGATGATGTCATAGACTTACATTGTGATGTCATCGAGTTCCGTGATGATGTCATAGAGATACATTGTGAGGTCATCGAGTTCCGTGATGATGTCATAGACTTACATTGTGATTTCATCCAGTTCCGTGATGATGTCATAGAGATACATTGTGAAGTCATCGAGTTCCGTGATGATGTCATAGTGTTACATTGTGAGGTCATCAAGTTCTGTGATGATGTCATAGACATACATTGTGATGTCATAGTGTTACATTGTAAGGTCATCAAGTTCCGTGATGATGTCATAGACATACATTGTGATGTCATCGACTTACATTGTGATGTCATCGAGTTCCGTGATGATGTCATAGAGATACATTGTGAGGTCATCGAGTTCCGTGATGATGTCATAGACTTACATTGTGATTTCATCCAGTTCCGTGATGATGTCATAGAGATACATTGTGAAGTCATCGAGTTCCGTGATGATGTCATAGTGTTACATTGTGAGGTCATCGAGTTCCGTGATGATGTCATATAGATGCTTTGTGAGGTCATCGACTTACATTGTGAGGTCATCGAGTTCCGTGATGATGTCATAGAGTTACATTGTGAGGTCATCGAGTTCCGTGATGATGTCATAGAGATACATTGTGAGGTCATCGAGTTCCGTGATGATGTCATAGAGATACATTGTGATGTCATCGAGTTCCGTGATGATGTCATAGAGATACATTGTGATGTCATCGAGTTTCGTGATGATGTCATAGAGATGCATTGTGAGGTCATCGACTTTCATTGTGATGTCATCGAGTTCCGTGATGATGTCATAGAGTTACATTGTGAGGTCATCGAGTTCTGTGATGATGTCATAGAGATACATTGTGAGGTCATCGAGTTCCGTGATGATGTCATAGAGATACATTGTGATGTCATCGAGTTCCGTGATGATGTCATAGAGATACATTGTGAGGTCATCGAGTTCCGTGATGATGTCATAGACTTACATTGTGATGTCATCGAGTTCCGTGATGATGTCATAGAGATCCATTGTGAGGTCATCGAGTTCCGTAATGATGTCATAGAGATACATTATGATGTCATCGAGTTCCGTGATGATGTTATAGAGATACATTGTGAGGTCATCGAGTTCCGTGATGATGTCATAGAGATGCTTTGTGAGGTCATCGACTTACATTGTGAGGTCATCGAGTTCCGTGATGAAGTCATATAGATACATTGTAATGTCATCGAGTTCCGTGATGATGTCATAGTGTTACATTGTGAGGTCATCAAGTTCCGTGATGATGTCATAGAGATACATTGTGATGTCATCGAGTTCCGTGATGATGTCATAGAGATACATTTTGAGGTCATCGAGTTCCGTGATTATGTCATAGTGTTACATTGTGATGTCATCAAGTTCCGTGATGATGTCATATAGATACATTTCGATGTTATCGAGTTCCGTGATGATGTCATAGAGATACATTGTGAGGTCATCAATTTCCGTGATGATGTCATAGAGATACATTGTGAGGTCATCGAGTTCCGTGATGATGTCATAGAGATACATTGTGATGTAATCGAGTTCCGTGATGATGTCATAGAGATACATTGTGAGGTCATCGAGCTCCGTGATGATGTCATAGAGATACATTGTGATGTCATCGAGTTCCGTGATGATGTCATAGAGATACATTGTGATGTCATCGAGTTTCGTGATTATGTCATAGAGATGCATTGTGAGGTCATCGACTTACATTGTGAGGTCATCGAGTTCCGTGATTATGTCTTACATTGTGATGTCATTGAGTTCCGTGATGATGTCATAGAGATACATTGTGATGTCATCGAGTTCCGTGATGATGTCATACATTGTGATGTCATTGAGTTCTGTGATGATGTCATAGAGATACATTGTGAGGTCATCGAGTTCCGTGTTGATGTCATAGACTTACATTGTGATGTCATCGAGTTCCGTGATGATGTCATAGAGATACATTGTGAGGTCATCGAGTTCCGTGATGATGTCATAGACTTACATTGTGATGTCATCGAGTTCCGTGATGATGTCATAGAGATCCATTGTGAGGTCATCGAGTTCCGTAATGATGTCATAGAGATACATTATGATGTCATCGAGTTCCGTGATGATGTTATAGAGATACATTGTGAGGTCATCGAGTTCCGTGATGATGTCATAGAGATGCTTTGTGAGGTCATCGACTTACATTGTGAGGTCATCGAGTTCCGTGATGAAGTCATATAGATACATTGTAATGTCATCGAGTTCCGTGATGATGTCATAGTGTTACATTGTGAGGTCATCAAGTTCCGTGATGATGTCATAGAGATACATTGTGATGTCATCGAGTTCCGTGATGATGTCATAGAGATACATTTTGAGGTCATCGAGTTCCGTGATTATGTCATAGTGTTACATTGTGATGTCATCAAGTTCCGTGATGATGTCATATAGATACATTTCGATGTCATCGAGTTCCGTGATGATGTCATAGAGATACATTGTGAGGTCATCAAGTTCCGTGATGATGTCATAGAGATACATTGTGAGGTCATCGAGTTCCGTGATGATGTCATAGAGATACATTGTGATGTCATCGAGTTCCGTGATGATGTCATAGAGATACATTGTGAGGTCATCGAGCTCCGTGATGATGTCATAGAGATACATTGTGATGTCATCGAGTTCCGTGATGATGTCATAGAGATACATTGTGATGTCATCGAGTTTCGTGATTATGTCATAGAGATGCATTGTGAGGTCATCGACTTACATTGTGAGGTCATCGAGTTCCGTGATTATGTCTTACATTGTGATGTCATTGAGTTCCGTGATGATGTCATAGAGATACATTGTGATGTTATCGAGTTCCGTGATGATGTCATACATTGTGATGTCATTGAGTTCTGTGATGATGTCATAGAGATACATTGTGAGGTCATCGAGTTCCGGGATGATGTCATAGAGATGCTTTGTGAGGTCATCGAGTTCCGTGATGATGTCATAGTGTTACATTGTGAGGTCATCAAGTTCCGTGATGATGTCATAGAGATACATTGTGATGTCATCGAGTTCCGTGATGATGTCATGGAGATGCTTTGTGAGGTCATCGACTTACATTGTGAGGTCATCGAGTTCCGTGATGATGTCATAGACTTACATTGTGATGTCATCGAGTTCCGTGATGATGTCATAGAGATACATTGTGAGGTCATCGAGTTCCGTGATGATGTCATAGACTTACATTGTGATTTCATCCAGTTCCGTGATGATGTCATAGAGATACATTGTGAAGTCATCGAGTTCCGTGATGATGTCATAGTGTTACATTGTAAGGTCATCAAGTTCCGTGATGATGTCATAGACATACATTGTGATGTCATCGAGTTCCGTGATGATGTCATAGAGATGCTTTGTGAGGTCATCGACTTACATTGTGAGGTCATCGAGTTCCGTGATGATGTCATAGAGATACATTGTGAGGTTATCGAGTTCCGTGATGATGTCATAGAGATACATTGTGAGGTCATCGAGTTCCGTGATGATGTCATAGAGATACATTGTGAGGTCATCGAGTTCCGTGATGATGTCATAGACTTACATTGTGATGTCATCCAGTTCCGTGATGATGTCATAGAGATCCATTGTGAGGTCATTGAGTTCCGTGATGATGTCATAGTGTTACATTGTGAGGTCATCGAGTTCCGTGATGTAATAGAGATACATTGTGATGTCATTAAGTTCCGTGATGATGTCATAGAGATGCTTTGTGAGGTCATCGACTTACATTGTGAGGTCATCGAGTTCCGTGATGATGTCATAGTGTTACATTGTGAGGTCATCAAGTTCCCTGATGATGTCATAGAGATACATTGTGATGTCATCGAGTTCCGTGATGATCTCATAGAGATACATTGTGATGTCATCGAGTTCCGTGATGATGTCATAGAGATACATTGTGAGGTCATCGAGTTCCGTGATGATGTCATAGTGTTACATTGTGATGTCATCACGTTCCGTGATGATGTCATAAAGATACATTTTGATGTCATCGAGTTCCGTGATGATGTCATAGAGATACATTGTGAGGTCATCGAGTTCCGTGATGACGTCATAGACTTATATTGTGATGTCATCGAGTTCCGTGATGATGTCATAGAGATACATTGTGAGGTCATCGAGTTCCGTGATGATGTCATAGTGTTACATTGTGACGTCATCAAGTTCCGTGATGATGTCATAGAGATGCATTGTGAGGTCATCGACTTACATTGTGAGGTCATCGAGTTCCGTGATGATGTCATACATTGTGATGTCATTGAGTTCCGTGATGATGTCATAGAGATACATTGTGATGTCATCGAGTTCCGTGATGATGTCATAGAGATACATTGTGATGTTATTGAGTTCTGTGATGATGTCATAGAGATACATTGTGATGTCATCGAGTTCCGTGATGATGTCATAGAGATACATTGTGAGGTCATCGAGTTCCGTGATGATGTCATAGACTTACATTGTGATGTCATCGAGTTCCGTGATGATGTCATAGAGATCCATTGTGAGGTCATCGAGTTCCGTGATGATGTCATAGAGATACATTATGATGTCATCGAGTTCCGTGATGATGTTATAGAGATACATTGTGAGGTCATCGAGTTCCGTGATGATGTCATAGAGATGCTTTGTGAGGTCATCGACTTACATTGTGAGGTTATCGAGTTCCGTGATCATGTCATATAGATACATTGTGATGTCATCGAGTTCCGTGATGATGTCATAGTGTTACATTGTGAGGTCATCAAGTTCCGTGATGATGTCATAGAGATTCATTGTGATGTCATCGAGTTCCGTGATGATCTCATAGAGATACATTGTGATGTCATTGAGTTCCGTGATGATGTCATAGAGATACATTGTGAGGTCATCGAGTTCCGTGATGATGTCATAGTGTTACATTGTGAGGTCATCGAGTTCCGTGATGATGTCATAGAGTTACATTGTGAGGTCATCGAGTTCCGTGATGATGTCATAGAGATACATTGTGAGGTCATCGAGTTCCGTGATGATGCCATAGACTTAAATTGAGATGTCATCGAGTTCCGTGATGATGTCATAGAGATACATTGCGAGGTCATCGAGTTCCGTGATGATGTCATAGTGTTACATTGTGACGTCATCAAGTTCCGTGATGATGTCATAGAGATGCATTGTGAGGTCATCGACTTACATTGTGAGGTCATCGAGTTCTGTGATGATGTCATAGATACATTGTGATGTCATTGAGTTCCGTGATGATGTCATAGAGATACATTGTGAGGTCATCGAGTTCCGTGATGATGTCATAGACTTACGTTTTAATGTCATCGAGTTCCGTGATGATGTCATAGAGATACATTGTGAGGTCATCGAGTTCCGTGATGATGTCATGGAGATGCTTTGTGAGGTCATCGACTTACATTGTGAGGTCATCGAGTTCCGTGATGATGTCATAGACTTACATTGTGATGTCATCGAGTTCCGTGATGATGTCATAGAGATGCTTTGTGAGGTCATCGAGTTCCGTGATGATGTCATAGTGTTACATTGTGAGGTCATCAAGTTCCGTGATGATGTCATAGAGATTCATTGTGATGTCATCGAGTTCCGTGATGATGTCATGGAGATGCTTTGTGAGGTCATCGACTTACATTGTGAGGTCATCGAGTTCCGTGATGATGTCATAGACTTACATTGTGATGTCATCGAGTTCCGTGATGATGTCATAGAGATACATTGTGAGGTCATCGAGTTCCGTGATGATGTCATAGACTTACATTGTGATTTCATCCAGTTCCGTGATGATGTCATAGAGATACATTGTGAAGTCATCGAGTTCCGTGATGATGTCATAGTGTTACATTGTGAGGTCATCAAGTTCCGTGATGATGTCATAGACATACATTGTGATATCATAGTGTTACATTGTAAGGTCATCAAGTTCCGTGATGATGTCATAGACATACATTGTGATGTCATCGACTTACATTGTGATGTCATCGAGTTCCATGATGATGTCATAGAGATACATTGTGATGTCATTGAGTTCCGTGATGATGTCATAGAGATTCATTGTGATGTCATCGAGTTCCGTGATGATCTCATAGAGATACATTGTGATGTCATTGAGTTCCGTGATGATGTCATAGAGATACATTGTGAGGTCATCGAGTTCCGTGATGATGTCATAGTGTTACATTGTGATGTCATCAAGTTCCGTGATGATGTCATATAGATACATTTTGATGTCATCGAGTTCCCTGATGATGTCATACAGATACATTGTGAGGTCATCGAGTTCCATGATGATGTCATAGACTTACATTGAGAGGTCATCGAGTTCCGTGATGATGTCATAGACTTACATTGAGATGTCATCGAGTTCCGTGATGATGTCATAGAGATGCATTGTGAGGTCATCGACTTACATTGTGAGGTCATCGAGTTCTGTGATGATGTCATAGATACATTGTGATGTCATTGAGTTCCGTGATGATGTCATAGAGATACATTGTGAGGTCATCGAGTTCCGTGATGATGTCATAGACTTACGTTTTAATGTCATCGAGTTCCGTGATGATGTCATAGAGATACATTGTGAGGTCATCGAGTTCCGTGATGATGTCATGGAGATGCTTTGTGAGGTCATCGACTTACATTGTGAGGTCATCGAGTTCCGTGATGATGTCATAGACTTACATTGTGATGTCATCGAGTTCCGTGATGATGTCATAGAGATGCTTTGTGAGGTCATCGAGTTCCGTGATGATGTCATAGTGTTACATTGTGAGGTCATCAAGTTCCGTGATGATGTCATAGAGATACATTGTGATGTCATCAAGTTCCGTGATGATGTCATAGAGATACATTGTGAAGTCATCGAGTTCCGTGATGATGTCATAGTGTTACATTGTAAGGTCATCAAGTTCCGTGATGATGTCATAGACATACATTGTGATGTCATAGTGTTACATTGTAAGGTCATGAAGTTCCGTGATGATGTCATAGACATACATTGTGATGTCATCGACTTACATTGTGATGTCATCGAGTTCCGTGATGATGTCATAGAGATACATTGTGAGGTCATCGAGTTCCGTGATGATGTCATAGACTTACATTGTGATTTCATCCAGTTCCGTGATGATGTCATAGAGATACATTGTGAAGTCATCGAGTTCCGTGATGATGTCATAGTGTTACATTGTGAGGTCATCGAGTTCCGTGATGATGTCATAGAGATGCTTTGTGAGGTCATCGACTTACATTGTGAGGTCATCGAGTTCCGTGATGATGTCATAGAGTTACATTGTGAGGTCATCGAGTTCCGTGATGATGTCATAGAGATACATTGTGAGGTCATCGAGTTCCGTGATGATGTCATAGAGATACATTGTGATGTCATCGAGTTCCGTGATGATGTCATAGAGATACATTGTGATGTCATCGAGTTTCGTGATGATGTCATAGAGATGCATTGTGAGGTCATCGACTTTCATTGTGATGTCATCGAGTTCCGTGATGATGTCATAGAGTTACATTGTGAGGTCATCGAGTTCCGTGATGATGTCATAGAGATACATTGTGAGGTCATCGAGTTCCGTGATGATGTCATAGAGATACATTGTGATGTCATCGAGTTCCGTGATGATGTCATAGAGATACATTGTGAGGTCATCGAGTTCCGTGATGATGTCATAGACTTACATTGTGATGTCATCGAGTTCCGTGATTATGTCATAGAGATCCATTGTGAGGTCATCGAGTTCCGTAATGATGTCATAGAGATACATTATGATGTCATCGAGTTCCGTGATGATGTTATAGAGATACATTGTGAGGTCATCGAGTTCCGTGATGATGTCATAGAGATGCTTTGTGAGGTCATCGACTTACATTGTGAGGTCATCGAGTTCCGTGATGAAGTCATATAGATACATTGTAATGTCATCGAGTTCCGTGATGATGTCATAGTGTTACATTGTGAGGTCATCAAGTTCCGTGATGATGTCATAGAGATACATTGTGATGTCATCGAGTTCCGTGATGATGTCATAGAGATACATTTTGAGGTCATCGAGTTCCGTGATTATGTCATAGTGTTACATTGTGATGTCATCAAGTTCCGTGATGATGTCATATAGATACATTTCGATGTCATCGAGTTCCGTGATGATGTCATATAGATACATTGTGATGTCATCGAGTTTCGTGATTATGTCATAGAGATGCATTGTGAGGTCATCGACTTACATTGTGAGGTCATCGAGTTCCGTGATTATGTCTTACATTTTGATGTCATTGAGTTCCGTGATGATGTCATAGAGATACACTGTGATGTCATCGAGTTCCGTGATGATGTCATACATAGTGATGTCATTGAGTTCTGTGATGATGTCATAGAGATACATTGTGAGGTCATCGAGTTCCATGTTGATGTCATAGACTTACATTGTGATGTCGTCAAGTTCCGTGATGATGTCATAGAGATACATTGTGAGGTCATCGAGTTCCGTGATGATGTCATAGTGTTAAATTGTGAGGTCATCAAGTTCCGTGATGATGTCATAGAGATACATTGTGATGTCATCGAGTTCCGTGATGATGTCATAGAGATGCTTTGTGAGGTCATCGAGTTCCGTGATGATGTCATAGTGTTACATTGTGAGGTCATCAAGTTCCGTGATGATGTCATAGAGATACATTGTGATGTCATCGAGTTCCGTGATGATGTCATGGAGATGCTTTGTGAGGTCATCGACTTACATTGTGAGGTCATCGAGTTCCGTGATGATGTCATAGACTTACATTGTGATGTCATCGAGTTCCGTGATGATGTCATAGAGATACATTGTGAGGTCATCGAGTTCCGTGATGATGTCATAGACTTACATTGTGACTTCATCCAGTTCCGTGATGATGTCATAGAGATACATTGTGAAGTCATCGAGTTCCGTGATGATGTCATAGTGTTACATTGTAAGGTCATCAAGTTCCGTGATGATGTCATAGACTTACATTGTGATGTCATCGAGTTCCGTGATGATGTCATAGAGATGCTTTATGAGGTCATCGACTTACATTGTGAGGTCATCGAGTTCCGTGATGATGTCATAGAGATACATTGTGAGGTCATCGAGTTCCGTGATGATGTCATAGAGATACATTGTGAGGTCATCGAGTTCCGTGATGATGTCATAGAGATACATTGTGAGGTCATCGAGTTCCGTTATGATGTCATAGAGATACATTGTGAGGTCATCGAGTTCCGTGATGATGTCATAGACTTACATTGTGATGTCATCCAGTTCCGTGATGATGTCATAGAGATCCATTGTGAGGTCATCGAGTTCCGTGATGATGTCATAGTGTTACATTGTGAGGTCATCGAGTTCCGTGATGTAATAGAGATACATTGTGATGTCATTATGTTCCGTGATGATGTCATAGAGATGCTTTGTGAGGTCATCGACTTACATTTTGAGGTCATCGAGTTCCGTGATGATGTCATAGTGTTACATTGTGAGGTCATCAAGTTCCCTGATGATGTCATAGAGATACATTGTGATGTCATCGAGTTCCGTGATGATCTCATAGAGATACATTGTGATGTCATCGAGTTCCGTGATGATGTCATAGAGATACATTGTGAGGTCATCGAGTTCCGTGATGATGTCATAGTGTTACATTGTGATGTCATCACGTTCCGTGATGATGTCATAAAGATACAATTTGATGTCATCGAGTTCCGTAATGATGTCATAGAGATACATTGTGAGGTCATCGAGTTCCGTGATGACGTCATAGACTTACATTGTGATGTCATCGAGTTCCGTGATGATGTCATAGAGATACATTGTGAGGTCATCGAGTTCCGTGATGATGTCATAGTGTTACATTGTGACGTCATCAAGTTCCGTGATGATGTCATAGAGATGCATTGTGAGGTCATCGACTTACATTGTGAGGTCATCGAGTTCCGTGATGATGTCATACATTGTGATGTCATTGAGTTCCGTGATGATGTCATAGAGATACATTGTGATGTCATCGAGTTCCGTGATGATGTCATAGAGATACATTGTGATGTTATTGAGTTCTGTGATGATGTCATAGAGATACATTGTGTTGTCATCGAGTTCCGTGATGATGTCATAGAGATACATTGTGAGGTCATCGAGTTCCGTGATGATGTCATAGACTTACATTGTGATGTCATCGAGTTCCGTGATGATGTCATAGAGATCCATTGTGAGGTCATCGAGTTCCGTGATGATGTCATAGAGATACATTATGATGTCATCGAGTTCCGTGATGATGTTATAGAGATACATTGTGAGGTCATCGAGTTCCGTGATGATGTCATAGAGATGCTTTGTGAGGTCATCGACTTACATTGTGAGGTTATCGAGTTCCGTGATGATGTCATATAGATACATTGTGATGTCATCGAGTTCCGTGATGATGTCATAGTGTTACATTGTGAGGTCATCAAGTTCCGTGATGATGTCATAGAGATTCATTGTGATGTCATCGAGTTCCGTGATGATCTCATAGAGATACATTGTGATGTCATTGAGTTCCGTGATGATGTCATAGAGATACATTGTGAGGTCATCGAGTTCCGTGATGATGTCATAGTGTTACATTGTGAGGTCATCGAGTTCCGTGATGATGTCATAGAGTTACATTGTGAGGTCATCGAGTTCCGTGATGATGTCATAGAGATACATTGTGAGGTCATCGAGTTCCGTGATGATGTCATAGACTTACATTGAGATGTCATCGAGTTCCGTGATGATGTCATAGAGATACATTGCGAGGTCATCGAGTTCCGTGATGATGTCATAGTGTTACATTGTGACGTCATCAAGTTCCGTGATGATGTCATAGAGATGCATTGTGAGGTCATCGACTTACATTGTGAGGTCATCGAGTTCTGTGATGATGTCATAGATACATTGTGATGTCATTGAGTTCCGTGATGATGTCATAGAGATACATTGTGAGGTCATCGAGTTCCGTGATGATGTCATAGACTTACGTTTTAATGTCATCGAGTTCCGTGATGATGTCATAGAGATACATTGTGAGGTCATCGAGTTCCGTGATGATGTCATGGAGATGCTTTGTGAGGTCATCGACTTACATTGTGAGGTCATCGAGTTCCGTGATGATGTCATAGACTTACATTGTGATGTCATCGAGTTCCGTGATGATGTCATAGAGATGCTTTGTGAGGTCATCGAGTTCCGTGATGATGTCATAGTGTTACATTGTGAGGTCATCAAGTTCCGTGATGATGTCATAGAGATACATTGTGATGTCATCGAGTTCCGTGATGATGTCATGGAGATGCTTTGTGAGGTCATCGACTTACATTGTGAGGTCATCGAGTTCCGTGATGATGTCATAGACTTACATTGTGATGTCATCGAGTTCCGTGATGATGTCATAGAGATACATTGTGAGGTCATCGAGTTCCGTGATGATGTCATAGACTTACATTGTGATTTCATCCAGTTCCGTGATGATGTCATAGAGATACATTGTGAAGTCATCGAGTTCCGTGATGATGTCATAGTGTTACATTGTAAGGTCATCAAGTTCCGTGATGATGTCATAGACATACATTGTGATGTCATAGTGTTACATTGTAAGGTCATCAAGTTCCGTGATGATGTCATAGACATACATTGTGATGTCATCGACTTACATTGTGATGTCATCGAGTTCCGTGATGATGTCATAGAGATACATTGTGAGGTCATCGAGTTCCGTGATGATGTCATAGACTTACATTGTGATTTCATCCAGTTCCGTGATGATGTCATAGAGATACATTGTGAAGTCATCGAGTTCCGTGATGATGTCATAGTGTTACATTGTGAGGTCATCGAGTTCCGTGATGATGTCATAGAGATGCTTTGTGAGGTCATCGACTTACATTGTGAGGTCATCGAGTTCCGTGATGATGTCATAGAGTTACATTGTGAGGTCATCGAGTTCCGTGATGATGTCATAGAGATACATTGTGAGGTCATTGAGTTCCGTGATGATGTCATAGAGATACATTGTGATGTCATCGAGTTCCGTGATGATGTCATAGAGATACATTGTGATGTCATCGAGTTTCGTGATGATGTCATAGAGATGCATTGTGAGGTCATCGACTTTCATTGTGATGTCATCGAGTTCCGTGATGATGTCATAGAGTTACATTGTGAGGTCATCGAGTTCCGTGATGATGTCATAGAGATACATTGTGAGGTCATCGAGTTCCGTGATGATGTCATAGAGATACATTGTGATGTCATCGAGTTCCGTGATGATGTCATAGAGATACATTGTGAGGTCATCGAGTTCCGTGATGATGTCATAGACTTACATTGTGATGTCATCGAGTTCCGTGATGATGTCATAGAGATCCATTGTGAGGTCATCGAGTTCCGTAATGATGTCATAGAGATACATTATGATGTCATCGAGTTCCGTGATGATGTTATAGAGATACATTGTGAGGTCATCGAGTTCCGTGATGATGTCATAGAGATGCTTTGTGAGGTCATCGACTTACATTGTGAGGTCATCGAGTTCCGTGATGAAGTCATATAGATACATTGTAATGTCATCGAGTTCCGTGATGATGTCATAGTGTTACATTGTGAGGTCATCAAGTTCCGTGATGATGTCATAGAGATACATTGTGATGTCATCGAGTTCCGTGATGATGTCATGGAGATGCTTTGTGAGGTCATCGACTTACATTGTGAGGTCATCGAGTTCCGTGATGATGTCATAGACTTACATTGTGATGTCATCGAGTTCCGTGATGATGTCATAGAGATACATTGTGAGGTCATCGAGTTCCGTGATGATGTCATAGACTTACATTGTGACTTCATCCAGTTCCGTGATGATGTCATAGAGATACATTGTGAAGTCATCGAGTTCCGTGATGATGTCATAGTGTTACATTGTAAGGTCATCAAGTTCCGTGATGATGTCATAGACTTACATAGTGATGTCATCGAGTTTCGTGATGATGTCATAGAGATGCTTTATGAGGTCATCGACTTACATTGTGAGGTCATCGAGTTCCGTGATGATGTCATAGAGATACATTGTGAGGTCATCGAGTTCCGTGATGATGTCATAGAGATACATTGTGAGGTCATCGAGTTCCGTGATGATGTCATAGAGATACATTGTGAGGTCATCGAGTTCCGTGATGATGTCATAGACTTACATTGTGATGTCATCCAGTTCCGTGATGATGTCATAGAGATCCATTGTGAGGTCATCGAGTTCCGTGATGATGTCATAGTGTTACATTGTGAGGTCATCGAGTTCCGTGATGTAATAGAGATACATTGTGATGTCATTAAGTTCCGTGATGATGTCATAGAGATGCTTTGTGAGGTCATCGACTTACATTTTGAGGTCATCGAGTTCCGTGATGATGTCATAGTGTTACATTGTGAGGTCATCGAGTTCCGTGATGATGTCATAGAGATGCTTTGTGAGGTCATCGACTTACATTGTGAGGTCATCGAGTTCCGTGATGATGTCATAGAGTTACATTGTGAGGTCATCGAGTTCCGTGATGATGTCATAGAGATACATTGTGAGGTCATCGAGTTCCGTGATAATGTCATAGAGATACATTGTGATGTCATCGAGTTCCGTGATGATGTCATAGAGATACATTGTGATGTCATCGAGTTTCGTGATGATGTCATAGAGATGCATTGTGAGGTCATCGACTTTCATTGTGATGTCATCGAGTTCCGTGATGATGTCATAGAGTTACATTGTGAGGTCATCGAGTTCCGTGATGATGTCATAGAGATACATTGTGAGGTCATCGAGTTCCGTGATGATGTCATAGAGATACATTGTGATGTCATCGAGTTCCGTGATGATGTCATAGAGATACATTGTGAGGTCATCGAGTTCCGTGATGATGTCATAGACTTACATTGTGATGTCATCGAGTTCCGTGATTATGTCATAGAGATCCATTGTGAGGTCATCGAGTTCCGTAATGATGTCATAGAGATACATTATGATGTCATCGAGTTCCGTGATGATGTTATAGAGATACATTGTGAGGTCATCGAGTTCCGTGATGATGTCATAGAGATGCTTTGTGAGGTCATCGACTTACATTGTGAGGTCATCGAGTTCCGTGATGAAGTCATATAGATACATTGTAATGTCATCGAGTTCCGTGATGATGTCATAGTGTTACATTGTGAGGTCATCAAGTTCCGTGATGATGTCATAGAGATACATTGTGATGTCATCGAGTTCCGTGATGATGTCATAGAGATACATTTTGAGGTCATCGAGTTCCGTGATTATGTCATAGTGTTACATTGTGATGTCATCAAGTTCCGTGATGATGTCATATAGATACATTTCGATGTCATCGAGTTCCGTGATGATGTCATATAGATACATTGTGATGTCATCGAGTTTCGTGATTATGTCATAGAGATGCATTGTGAGGTCATCGACTTACATTGTGAGGTCATCGAGTTCCGTGATTATGTCTTACATTGTGATGTCATTGAGTTCCGTGATGATGTCATAGAGATACATTGTGATGTCATCGAGTTCCGTGATGATGTCATACATTGTGATGTCATTGAGTTCTGTGATGATGTCATAGAGATACATTGTGAGGTCATCGAGTTCCGTGTTGATGTCATAGACTTACATTGTGATGTCGTCAAGTTCCGTGATGATGTCATAGAGATACATTGTGAGGTCATCGAGTTCCGTGATGATGTCATAGTGTTAAATTGTGAGGTCATCAAGTTCCGTGATGATGTCATAGAGATACATTGTGATGTCATCGAGTTCCGTGATGATGTCATAGAGATGCTTTGTGAGGTCATCGAGTTCCGTGATGATGTCATAGTGTTACATTGTGAGGTCATCAAGTTCCGTGATGATGTCATAGAGATACATTGTGATGTCATCGAGTTCCGTGATGATGTCATGGAGATGCTTTGTGAGGTCATCGACTTACATTGTGAGGTCATCGAGTTCCGTGATGATGTCATAGACTTACATTGTGATGTCATCGAGTTCCGTGATGATGTCATAGAGATACATTGTGAGGTCATCGAGTTCCGTGATGATGTCATAGACTTACATTGTGACTTCATCCAGTTCCGTGATGATGTCATAGAGATACATTGTGAAGTCATCGAGTTCCGTGATGATGTCATAGTGTTACATTGTAAGGTCATCAAGTTCCGTGATGATGTCATAGACTTACATTGTGATGTCATCGAGTTCCGTGATGATGTCATAGAGATGCTTTATGAGGTCATCGACTTACATTGTGAGGTCATCGAGTTCCGTGATGATGTCATAGAGATACATTGTGAGGTCATCGAGTTCCGTGATGATGTCATAGAGATACATTGTGAGGTCATCGAGTTCCGTGATGATGTCATAGAGATACATTGTGAGGTCATCGAGTTCCGTTATGATGTCATAGAGATACATTGTGAGGTCATCGAGTTCCGTGATGATGTCATAGACTTACATTGTGATGTCATCCAGTTCCGTGATGATGTCATAGAGATCCATTGTGAGGTCATCGAGTTCCGTGATGATGTCATAGTGTTACATTGTGAGGTCATCGAGTTCCGTGATGTAATAGAGATACATTGTGATGTCATTATGTTCCGTGATGATGTCATAGAGATGCTTTGTGAGGTCATCGACTTACATTTTGAGGTCATCGAGTTCCGTGATGATGTCATAGTGTTACATTGTGAGGTCATCAAGTTCCCTGATGATGTCATAGAGATACATTGTGATGTCATCGAGTTCCGTGATGATCTCATAGAGATACATTGTGATGTCATCGAGTTCCGTGATGATGTCATAGAGATACATTGTGAGGTCATCGAGTTCCGTGATGATGTCATAGTGTTACATTGTGATGTCATCACGTTCCGTGATGATGTCATCGAGTTCCGTAATGATGTCATAGAGATACATTGTGAGGTCATCGAGTTCCGTGATGACGTCATAGACTTACATTGTGATGTCATCGAGTTCCGTGATGATGTCAAAGAGATACATTGTGAGGTCATCGAGTTCTGTGATGATGTCATAGTGTTACATTGTGACGTCATCAAGTTCCGTGATGATGTCATAGAGATGCATTGTGAGGTCATCGACTTACATTGTGAGGTCATCGAGTTCCGTGATGATGTCATACATTGTGATGTCATTGAGTTCCGTGATGATGTCATAGAGATACATTGTGATGTCATCGAGTTCCGTGATGATGTCATAGAGATACATTGTGATGTTATTGAGTCCTGTGATGATGTCATAGAGATACATTGTGTTGTCATCGAGTTCCGTGATGATGTCATAGAGATACATTGTGAGGTCATCGAGTTCCGTGATGATGTCATAGACTTACATTGTGATGTCATCGAGTTCCGTGATGATGTCATAGAGATCCATTGTGAGGTCATCGAGTTCCGTGATGATGTCATAGAGATACATTATGATGTCATCGAGTTCCGTGATGATGTTATAGAGATACATTGTGAGATCATCGAGTTCCGTGATGATGTCAAAGAGATGCTTTGTGAGGTCATCGACTTACATTGTGAGGTTATCGAGTTCCGTGATGATGTCATATAGATACATTGTGATGTCATCGAGTTCCGTGATGATGTCATAGTGTTACATTGTGAGGTCATCAAGTTCCGTGATGATGTCATAGAGATTCATTGTGATGTCATCGAGTTCCGTGATGATCTCATAGAGATACATTGTGATGTCATTGAGTTCCGTGATGATGTCATAGAGATACATTGTGAGGTCATCGAGTTCCGTGATGATGTCATAGTGTTACATTGTGAGGTCATCGAGTTCCGTGATGATGTCATAGAGTTACATTGTGAGGTCATCGAGTTCCGTGATGATGTCATAGAGATACATTGTGAGGTCATCGAGTTCCGTGATGATGTCATAGAGATACATTGTGAGGTCATCGAGTTCCGTGATGATGCCATAGACTTAAATTGAGATGTCATCGAGTTCCGTGATGATGTCATAGAGATACATTGCGAGGTCATCGAGTTCCGTGATGATGTCATAGTGTTACATTGTGACGTCATCAAGTTCCGTGATGATGTCATAGAGATGCATTGTGAGGTCATCGACTTACATTGTGAGGTCATCGAGTTCTGTGATGATGTCATAGATACATTGTGATGTCATTGAGTTCCGTGATGATGTCATAGAGATACATTGTGAGGTCATCGAGTTCCGTGATGATGTCATAGACTTACGTTTTAATGTCATCGAGTTCCGTGATGATGTCATAGAGATACATTGTGAGGTCATCGAGTTCCGTGATGATGTCATGGAGATGCTTTGTGAGGTCATCGACTTACATTGTGAGGTCATCGAGTTCCGTGATGATGTCATAGACTTACATTGTGATGTCATCGAGTTCCGTGATGATGTCATAGAGATGCTTTGTGAGGTCATCGAGTTCCGTGATGATGTCATAGTGTTACATTGTGAGGTCGTCAAGTTCCGTGATGATGTCATAGAGATTCATTGTGATGTCATCGAGTTCCGTGATGATGTCATGGAGATGCTTTGTGAGGTCATCGACTTACATTGTGAGGTCATCGAGTTCCGTGATGATGTCATAGACTTACATTGTGATGTCATCGAGTTCCGTGATGATGTCATAGAGATACATTGTGAGGTCATCGAGTTCCGTGATGATGTCATAGACTTACATTGTGATTTCATCCAGTTCCGTGATGATGTCATAGAGATACATTGTGAAGTCATCGAGTTCCGTGATGATGTCATAGTGTTACATTGTGAGGTCATCAAGTTCCGTGATGATGTCATAGACATACATTGTGATATCATAGTGTTACATTGTAAGGTCATCAAGTTCCGTGATGATGTCATAGACATACATTGTGATGTCATCGACTTACATTGTGATGTCATCGAGTTCCATGATGATGTCATAGAGATACATTGTGATGTCATTGAGTTCCGTGATGATGTCATAGAGATTCATTGTGATGTCATCGAGTTCCGTGATGATCTCATAGAGATACATTGTGATGTCATTGAGTTCCGTGATGATGTCATAGAGATACATTGTGAGGTCATCGAGTTCCGTGATGATGTCATAGTGTTACATTGTGATGTCATCAAGTTCCGTGATGATGTCATATAGATACATTTTGATGTCATCGAGTTCCCTGATGATGTCATACAGATACATTGTGAGGTCATCGAGTTCCATGATGATGTCATAGACTTACATTGAGAGGTCATCGAGTTCCGTGATGATGTCATAGACTTACATTGAGATGTCATCGAGTTCCGTGATGATGTCATAGAGATGCATTGTGAGGTCATCGACTTACATTGTGAGGTCATCGAGTTCTGTGATGATGTCATAGATACATTGTGATGTCATTGAGTTCCGTGATGATGTCATAGAGATACATTGTGAGGTCATCGAGTTCCGTGATGATGTCATAGACTTACGTTTTAATGTCATCGAGTTCCGTGATGATGTCATAGAGATACATTGTGAGGTCATCGAGTTCCGTGATGATGTCATGGAGATGCTTTGTGAGGTCATCGACTTACATTGTGAGGTCATCGAGTTCCGTGATGATGTCATAGACTTACATTGTGATGTCATCGAGTTCCGTGATGATGTCATAGAGATGCTTTGTGAGGTCATCGAGTTCCGTGATGATGTCATAGTGTTACATTGTGAGGTCATCAAGTTCCGTGATGATGTCATAGAGATACATTGTGATGTCATCAAGTTCCGTGATGATGTCATAGAGATACATTGTGAAGTCATCGAGTTCCGTGATGATGTCATAGTGTTACATTGTAAGGTCATCAAGTTCCGTGATGATGTCATAGACATACATTGTGATGTCATAGTGTTACATTGTAAGGTCATGAAGTTCCGTGATGATGTCATAGACATACATTGTGATGTCATCGACTTACATTGTGATGTCATCGAGTTCCGTGATGATGTCATAGAGATACATTGTGAGGTCATCGAGTTCCGTGATGATGTCATAGACTTACATTGTGATTTCATCCAGTTCCGTGATGATGTCATAGAGATACATTGTGAAGTCATCGAGTTCCGTGATGATGTCATAGTGTTACATTGTGAGGTCATCGAGTTCCGTGATGATGTCATAGAGATGCTTTGTGAGGTCATCGACTTACATTGTGAGGTCATCGAGTTCCGTGATGATGTCATAGAGTTACATTGTGAGGTCATCGAGTTCCGTGATGATGTCATAGAGATACATTGTGAGGTCATCGAGTTCCGTGATGATGTCATAGAGATACATTGTGATGTCATCGAGTTCCGTGATGATGTCATAGAGATACATTGTGATGTCATCGAGTTTCGTGATGATGTCATAGAGATGCATTGTGAGGTCATCGACTTTCATTGTGATGTCATCGAGTTCCGTGATGATGTCATAGAGTTACATTGTGAGGTCATCGAGTTCCGTGATGATGTCATAGAGATACATTGTGAGGTCATCGAGTTCCGTGATGATGTCATAGAGATACATTGTGATGTCATCGAGTTCCGTGATGATGTCATAGAGATACATTGTGAGGTCATCGAGTTCCGTGATGATGTCATAGACTTACATTGTGATGTCATCGAGTTCCGTGATTATGTCATAGAGATCCATTGTGAGGTCATCGAGTTCCGTAATGATGTCATAGAGATACATTATGATGTCATCGAGTTCCGTGATGATGTTATAGAGATACATTGTGAGGTCATCGAGTTCCGTGATGATGTCATAGAGATGCTTTGTGAGGTCATCGACTTACATTGTGAGGTCATCGAGTTCCGTGATGAAGTCATATAGATACATTGTAATGTCATCGAGTTCCGTGATGATGTCATAGTGTTACATTGTGAGGTCATCAAGTTCCGTGATGATGTCATAGAGATACATTGTGATGTCATCGAGTTCCGTGATGATGTCATAGAGATACATTTTGAGGTCATCGAGTTCCGTGATTATGTCATAGTGTTACATTGTGATGTCATCAAGTTCCGTGATGATGTCATATAGATACATTTCGATGTCATCGAGTTCCGTGATGATGTCATATAGATACATTGTGATGTCATCGAGTTTCGTGATTATGTCATAGAGATGCATTGTGAGGTCATCGACTTACATTGTGAGGTCATCGAGTTCCGTGATTATGTCTTACATTTTGATGTCATTGAGTTCCGTGATGATGTCATAGAGATACATTGTGATGTCATCGAGTTCCGTGATGATGTCATACATTGTGATGTCATTGAGTTCTGTGATGATGTCATAGAGATACATTGTGAGGTCATCGAGTTCCGTGTTGATGTCATAGACTTACATTGTGATGTCGTCAAGTTCCGTGATGATGTCATAGAGATACATTGTGAGGTCATCGAGTTCCGTGATGATGTCATAGTGTTAAATTGTGAGGTCATCAAGTTCCGTGATGATGTCATAGAGATACATTGTGATGTCATCGAGTTCCGTGATGATGTCATAGAGATGCTTTGTGAGGTCATCGAGTTCCGTGATGATGTCATAGTGTTACATTGTGAGGTCATCAAGTTCCGTGATGATGTCATAGAGATACATTGTGATGTCATCGAGTTCCGTGATGATGTCATGGAGATGCTTTGTGAGGTCATCGACTTACATTGTGAGGTCATCGAGTTCCGTGATGATGTCATAGACTTACATTGTGATGTCATCGAGTTCCGTGATGATGTCATAGAGATACATTGTGAGGTCATCGAGTTCCGTGATGATGTCATAGACTTACATTGTGACTTCATCCAGTTCCGTGATGATGTCATAGAGATACATTGTGAAGTCATCGAGTTCCGTGATGATGTCATAGTGTTACATTGTAAGGTCATCAAGTTCCGTGATGATGTCATAGACTTACATTGTGATGTCATCGAGTTCCGTGATGATGTCATAGAGATGCTTTATGAGGTCATCGACTTACATTGTGAGGTCATCGAGTTCCGTGATGATGTCATAGAGATACATTGTGAGGTCATCGAGTTCCGTGATGATGTCATAGAGATACATTGTGAGGTCATCGAGTTCCGTGATGATGTCATAGAGATACATTGTGAGGTCATCGAGTTCCGTTATGATGTCATAGAGATACATTGTGAGGTCATCGAGTTCCGTGATGATGTCATAGACTTACATTGTGATGTCATCCAGTTCCGTGATGATGTCATAGAGATCCATTGTGAGGTCATCGAGTTCCGTGATGATGTCATAGTGTTACATTGTGAGGTCATCGAGTTCCGTGATGTAATAGAGATACATTGTGATGTCATTATGTTCCGTGATGATGTCATAGAGATGCTTTGTGAGGTCATCGACTTACATTTTGAGGTCATCGAGTTCCGTGATGATGTCATAGTGTTACATTGTGAGGTCATCAAGTTCCCTGATGATGTCATAGAGATACATTGTGATGTCATCGAGTTCCGTGATGATCTCATAGAGATACATTGTGATGTCATCGAGTTCCGTGATGATGTCATAGAGATACATTGTGAGGTCATCGAGTTCCGTGATGATGTCATAGTGTTACATTGTGATGTCATCACGTTCCGTGATGATGTCATAAAGATACAATTTGATGTCATCGAGTTCCGTAATGATGTCATAGAGATACATTGTGAGGTCATCGAGTTCCGTGATGACGTCATAGACTTACATTGTGATGTCATCGAGTTCCGTGATGATGTCATAGAGATACATTGTGAGGTCATCGAGTTCCGTGATGATGTCATAGTGTTACATTGTGACGTCATCAAGTTCCGTGATGATGTCATAGAGATGCATTGTGAGGTCATCGACTTACATTGTGAGGTCATCGAGTTCCGTGATGATGTCATACATTGTGATGTCATTGAGTTCCGTGATGATGTCATAGAGATACATTGTGATGTCATCGAGTTCCGTGATGATGTCATAGAGATACATTGTGATGTTATTGAGTTCTGTGATGATGTCATAGAGATACATTGTGTTGTCATCGAGTTCCGTGATGATGTCATAGAGATACATTGTGAGGTCATCGAGTTCCGTGATGATGTCATAGACTTACATTGTGATGTCATCGAGTTCCGTGATGATGTCATAGAGATCCATTGTGAGGTCATCGAGTTCCGTGATGATGTCATAGAGATACATTATGATGTCATCGAGTTCCGTGATGATGTTATAGAGATACATTGTGAGGTCATCGAGTTCCGTGATGATGTCATAGAGATGCTTTGTGAGGTCATCGACTTACATTGTGAGGTTATCGAGTTCCGTGATGATGTCATATAGATACATTGTGATGTCATCGAGTTCCGTGATGATGTCATAGTGTTACATTGTGAGGTCATCAAGTTCCGTGATGATGTCATAGAGATTCATTGTGATGTCATCGAGTTCCGTGATGATCTCATAGAGATACATTGTGATGTCATTGAGTTCCGTGATGATGTCATAGAGATACATTGTGAGGTCATCGAGTTCCGTGATGATGTCATAGTGTTACATTGTGAGGTCATCGAGTTCCGTGATGATGTCATAGAGTTACATTGTGAGGTCATCGAGTTCCGTGATGATGTCATAGAGATACATTGTGAGGTCATCGAGTTCCGTGATGATGTCATAGACTTACATTGAGATGTCATCGAGTTCCGTGATGATGTCATAGAGATACATTGCGAGGTCATCGAGTTCCGTGATGATGTCATAGTGTTACATTGTGACGTCATCAAGTTCCGTGATGATGTCATAGAGATGCATTGTGAGGTCATCGACTTACATTGTGAGGTCATCGAGTTCTGTGATGATGTCATAGATACATTGTGATGTCATTGAGTTCCGTGATGATGTCATAGAGATACATTGTGAGGTCATCGAGTTCCGTGATGATGTCATAGACTTACGTTTTAATGTCATCGAGTTCCGTGATGATGTCATAGAGATACATTGTGAGGTCATCGAGTTCCGTGATGATGTCATGGAGATGCTTTGTGAGGTCATCGACTTACATTGTGAGGTCATCGAGTTCCGTGATGATGTCATAGACTTACATTGTGATGTCATCGAGTTCCGTGATGATGTCATAGAGATGCTTTGTGAGGTCATCGAGTTCCGTGATGATGTCATAGTGTTACATTGTGAGGTCATCAAGTTCCGTGATGATGTCATAGAGATACATTGTGATGTCATCGAGTTCCGTGATGATGTCATGGAGATGCTTTGTGAGGTCATCGACTTACATTGTGAGGTCATCGAGTTCCGTGATGATGTCATAGACTTACATTGTGATGTCATCGAGTTCCGTGATGATGTCATAGAGATACATTGTGAGGTCATCGAGTTCCGTGATGATGTCATAGACTTACATTGTGATTTCATCCAGTTCCGTGATGATGTCATAGAGATACATTGTGAAGTCATCGAGTTCCGTGATGATGTCATAGTGTTACATTGTAAGGTCATCAAGTTCCGTGATGATGTCATAGACATACATTGTGATGTCATAGTGTTACATTGTAAGGTCATCAAGTTCCGTGATGATGTCATAGACATACATTGTGATGTCATCGACTTACATTGTGATGTCATCGAGTTCCGTGATGATGTCATAGAGATACATTGTGAGGTCATCGAGTTCCGTGATGATGTCATAGACTTACATTGTGATTTCATCCAGTTCCGTGATGATGTCATAGAGATACATTGTGAAGTCATCGAGTTCCGTGATGATGTCATAGTGTTACATTGTGAGGTCATCGAGTTCCGTGATGATGTCATAGAGATGCGTTGTGAGGTCATCGACTTACATTGTGAGGTCATCGAGTTCCGTGATGATGTCATAGAGTTACATTGTGAGGTCATCGAGTTCCGTGATGATGTCATAGAGATACATTGTGAGGTCATTGAGTTCCGTGATGATGTCATAGAGATACATTGTGATGTCATCGAGTTCCGTGATGATGTCATAGAGATACATTGTGATGTCATCGAGTTTCGTGATGATGTCATAGAGATGCATTGTGAGGTCATCGACTTTCATTGTGATGTCATCGAGTTCCGTGATGATGTCATAGAGTTACATTGTGAGGTCATCGAGTTCCGTGATGATGTCATAGAGATACATTGTGAGGTCATCGAGTTCCGAGATGATGTCATAGAGATACATTGTGATGTCATCGAGTTCCGTGATGATGTCATAGAGATACATTGTGAGGTCATCGAGTTCCGTGATGATGTCATAGACTTACATTGTGATGTCATCGAGTTCCGTGATGATGTCATAGAGATCCATTGTGAGGTCATCGAGTTCCGTAATGATGTCATAGAGATACATTATGATGTCATCGAGTTCCGTGATGATGTTATAGAGATACATTGTGAGGTCATCGAGTTCCGTGATGATGTCATAGAGATGCTTTGTGAGGTCATCGACTTACATTGTGAGGTCATCGAGTTCCGTGATGAAGTCATATAGATACATTGTAATGTCATCGAGTTCCGTGATGATGTCATAGTGTTACATTGTGAGGTCATCAAGTTCCGTGATGATGTCATAGAGATACATTGTGATGTCATCGAGTTCCGTGATGATGTCATGGAGATGCTTTGTGAGGTAATCGACTTACATTGTGAGGTCATCGAGTTCCGTGATGATGTCATAGACTTACATTGTGATGTCATCGAGTTCCGTGATGATGTCATAGAGATACATTGTGAGGTCATCGAGTTCCGTGATGATGTCATAGACTTACATTGTGACTTCATCCAGTTCCGTGATGATGTCATAGAGATACATTGTGAAGTCATCGAGTTCCGTGATGATGTCATAGTGTTACATTGTAAGGTCATCAAGTTCCGTGATGATGTCATAGACTTACATAGTGATGTCATCGAGTTTCGTGATGATGTCATAGAGATGCTTTATGAGGTCATCGACTTACATTGTGAGGTCATCGAGTTCCGTGATGATGTCATAGAGATACATTGTGAGGTCATCGAGTTCCGTGATGATGTCATAGAGATACATTGTGAGGTCATCGAGTTCCGTGATGATGTCATAGAGATACATTGTGAGGTCATCGAGTTCCGTGATGATGTCATAGACTTACATTGTGATGTCATCCAGTTCCGTGATGATGTCATAGAGATCCATTGTGAGGTCATCGAGTTCCGTGATGATGTCATAGTGTTACATTGTGAGGTCATCGAGTTCCGTGATGTAATAGAGATACATTGTGATGTCATTAAGTTCCGTGATGATGTCATAGAGATGCTTTGTGAGGTCATCGACTTACATTTTGAGGTCATCGAGTTCCGTGATGATGTCATAGTGTTACATTGTGAGGTCATCGAGTTCCGTGATGATGTCATAGAGATGCTTTGTGAGGTCATCGACTTACATTGTGAGGTCATCGAGTTCCGTGATGATGTCATAGAGTTACATTGTGAGGTCATCGAGTTCCGTGATGATGTCATAGAGATACATTGTGAGGTCATCGAGTTCCGTGATGATGTCATAGAGATACATTGTGATGTCATCGAGTTCCGTGATGATGTCATAGAGATACATTGTGATGTCATCGAGTTTCGTGATGATGTCATAGAGATGCATTGTGAGGTCATCGACTTTCATTGTGATGTCATCGAGTTCCGTGATGATGTCATAGAGTTACATTGTGAGGTCATCGAGTTCCGTGATGATGTCATAGAGATACATTGTGAGGTCATCGAGTTCCGTGATGATGTCATAGAGATACATTGTGATGTCATCGAGTTCCGTGATGATGTCATAGAGATACATTGTGAGGTCATCGAGTTCCGTGATGATGTCATAGACTTACATTGTGATGTCATCGAGTTCCGTGATTATGTCATAGAGATCCATTGTGAGGTCATCGAGTTCCGTAATGATGTCATAGAGATACATTATGATGTCATCGAGTTCCGTGATGATGTTATAGAGATACATTGTGAGGTCATCGAGTTCCGTGATGATGTCATAGAGATGCTTTGTGAGGTCATCGACTTACATTGTGAGGTCATCGAGTTCCGTGATGAAGTCATATAGATACATTGTAATGTCATCGAGTTCCGTGATGATGTCATAGTGTTACATTGTGAGGTCATCAAGTTCCGTGATGATGTCATAGAGATACATTGTGATGTCATCGAGTTCCGTGATGATGTCATAGAGATACATTTTGAGGTCATCGAGTTCCGTGATTATGTCATAGTGTTACATTGTGATGTCATCAAGTTCCGTGATGATGTCATATAGATACATTTCGATGTCATCGAGTTCCGTGATGATGTCATATAGATACATTGTGATGTCATCGAGTTTCGTGATTATGTCATAGAGATGCATTGTGAGGTCATCGACTTACATTGTGAGGTCATCGAGTTCCGTGATTATGTCTTACATTGTGATGTCATTGAGTTCCGTGATGATGTCATAGAGATACATTGTGATGTCATCGAGTTCCGTGATGATGTCATACATTGTGATGTCATTGAGTTCTGTGATGATGTCATAGAGATACATTGTGAGGTCATCGAGTTCCGTGTTGATGTCATAGACTTACATTGTGATGTCGTCAAGTTCCGTGATGATGTCATAGAGATACATTGTGAGGTCATCGAGTTCCGTGATGATGTCATAGTGTTAAATTGTGAGGTCATCAAGTTCCGTGATGATGTCATAGAGATACATTGTGATGTCATCGAGTTCCGTGATGATGTCATAGAGATGCTTTGTGAGGTCATCGAGTTCCGTGATGATGTCATAGTGTTACATTGTGAGGTCATCAAGTTCCGTGATGATGTCATAGAGATACATTGTGATGTCATCGAGTTCCGTGATGATGTCATGGAGATGCTTTGTGAGGTCATCGACTTACATTGTGAGGTCATCGAGTTCCGTGATGATGTCATAGACTTACATTGTGATGTCATCGAGTTCCGTGATGATGTCATAGAGATACATTGTGAGGTCATCGAGTTCCGTGATGATGTCATAGACTTACATTGTGACTTCATCCAGTTCCGTGATGATGTCATAGAGATACATTGTGAAGTCATCGAGTTCCGTGATGATGTCATAGTGTTACATTGTAAGGTCATCAAGTTCCGTGATGATGTCATAGACTTACATTGTGATGTCATCGAGTTCCGTGATGATGTCATAGAGATGCTTTATGAGGTCATCGACTTACATTGTGAGGTCATCGAGTTCCGTGATGATGTCATAGAGATACATTGTGAGGTCATCGAGTTCCGTGATGATGTCATAGAGATACATTGTGAGGTCATCGAGTTCCGTGATGATGTCATAGAGATACATTGTGAGGTCATCGAGTTCCGTTATGATGTCATAGAGATACATTGTGAGGTCATCGAGTTCCGTGATGATGTCATAGACTTACATTGTGATGTCATCCAGTTCCGTGATGATGTCATAGAGATCCATTGTGAGGTCATCGAGTTCCGTGATGATGTCATAGTGTTACATTGTGAGGTCATCGAGTTCCGTGATGTAATAGAGATACATTGTGATGTCATTATGTTCCGTGATGATGTCATAGAGATGCTTTGTGAGGTCATCGACTTACATTTTGAGGTCATCGAGTTCCGTGATGATGTCATAGTGTTACATTGTGAGGTCATCAAGTTCCCTGATGATGTCATAGAGATACATTGTGATGTCATCGAGTTCCGTGATGATCTCATAGAGATACATTGTGATGTCATCGAGTTCCGTGATGATGTCATAGAGATACATTGTGAGGTCATCGAGTTCCGTGATGATGTCATAGTGTTACATTGTGATGTCATCACGTTCCGTGATGATGTCATCGAGTTCCGTAATGATGTCATAGAGATACATTGTGAGGTCATCGAGTTCCGTGATGACGTCATAGACTTACATTGTGATGTCATCGAGTTCCGTGATGATGTCAAAGAGATACATTGTGAGGTCATCGAGTTCCGTGATGATGTCATAGTGTTACATTGTGACGTCATCAAGTTCCGTGATGATGTCATAGAGATGCATTGTGAGGTCATCGACTTACATTGTGAGGTCATCGAGTTCCGTGATGATGTCATACATTGTGATGTCATTGAGTTCCGTGATGATGTCATAGAGATACATTGTGATGTCATCGAGTTCCGTGATGATGTCATAGAGATACATTGTGATGTTATTGAGTCCTGTGATGATGTCATAGAGATACATTGTGTTGTCATCGAGTTCCGTGATGATGTCATAGAGATACATTGTGAGGTCATCGAGTTCCGTGATGATGTCATAGACTTACATTGTGATGTCATCGAGTTCCGTGATGATGTCATAGAGATCCATTGTGAGGTCATCGAGTTCCGTGATGATGTCATAGAGATACATTATGATGTCATCGAGTTCCGTGATGATGTTATAGAGATACATTGTGAGGTCATCGAGTTCCGTGATGATGTCAAAGAGATGCTTTGTGAGGTCATCGACTTACATTGTGAGGTTATCGAGTTCCGTGATGATGTCATATAGATACATTGTGATGTCATCGAGTTCCGTGATGATGTCATAGTGTTACATTGTGAGGTCATCAAGTTCCGTGATGATGTCATAGAGATTCATTGTGATGTCATCGAGTTCCGTGATGATCTCATAGAGATACATTGTGATGTCATTGAGTTCCGTGATGATGTCATAGAGATACATTGTGAGGTCATCGAGTTCCGTGATGATGTCATAGTGTTACATTGTGAGGTCATCGAGTTCCGTGATGATGTCATAGAGTTACATTGTGAGGTCATCGAGTTCCGTGATGATGTCATAGAGATACATTGTGAGGTCATCGAGTTCCGTGATGATGTCATAGACTTACATTGAGATGTCATCGAGTTCCGTGATGATGTCATAGAGATACATTGCGAGGTCATCGAGTTCCGTGATGATGTCATAGTGTTACATTGTGACGTCATCAAGTTCCGTGATGATGTCATAGAGATGCATTGTGAGGTCATCGACTTACATTGTGAGGTCATCGAGTTCTGTGATGATGTCATAGATACATTGTGATGTCATTGAGTTCCGTGATGATGTCATAGAGATACATTGTGAGGTCATCTAGTTCCGTGATGATGTCATAGACTTACGTTTTAATGTCATCGAGTTCCGTGATGATGTCATAGAGATACATTGTGAGGTCATCGAGTTCCGTGATGATGTCATGGAGATGCTTTGTGAGGTCATCGACTTACATTGTGAGGTCATCGAGTTCCGTGATGATGTCATAGACTTACATTGTGATGTCATCGAGTTCCGTGATGATGTCATAGAGATGCTTTGTGAGGTCATCGAGTTCCGTGATGATGTCATAGTGTTACATTGTGAGGTCATCAAGTTCCGTGATGATGTCATAGAGATACATTGTGATGTCATCGAGTTCCGTGATGATGTCATGGAGATGCTTTGTGAGGTCATCGACTTACATTGTGAGGTCATCGAGTTCCGTGATGATGTCATAGACTTACATTGTGATGTCATCGAGTTCCGTGATGATGTCATAGAGATACATTGTGAGGTCATCGAGTTCCGTGATGATGTCATAGACTTACATTGTGATTTCATCCAGTTCCGTGATGATGTCATAGAGATACATTGTGAAGTCATCGAGTTCCGTGATGATGTCATAGTGTTACATTGTAAGGTCATCAAGTTCCGTGATGATGTCATAGACATACATTGTGATGTCATAGTGTTACATTGTAAGGTCATCAAGTTCCGTGATGATGTCATAGACATACATTGTGATGTCATCGACTTACATTGTGATGTCATCGAGTTCCGTGATGATGTCATAGAGATACATTGTGAGGTCATCGAGTTCCGTGATGATGTCATAGACTTGCATTGTGATTTCATCCAGTTCCGTGATGATGTCATAGAGATACATTGTGAAGTCATCGAGTTCCGTGATGATGTCATAGTGTTACATTGTGAGGTCATCGAGTTCCGTGATGATGTCATAGAGATGCTTTGTGAGGTCATCGACTTACATTGTGAGGTCATCGAGTTCCGTGATGATGTCATAGAGTTACATTGTGAGGTCATCGAGTTCCGTGATGATGTCATAGAGATACATTGTGAGGTCATTGAGTTCCGTGATGATGTCATAGAGATACATTGTGATGTCATCGAGTTCCGTGATGATGTCATAGAGATACATTGTGATGTCATCGAGTTTCGTGATGATGTCATAGAGATGCATTGTGAGGTCATCGACTTTCATTGTGATGTCATCGAGTTCCGTGATGATGTCATAGAGTTACATTGTGAGGTCATCGAGTTCCGTGATGATGTCATAGAGATACATTGTGAGGTCATCGAGTTCCGTGATGATGTCATAGAGATACATTGTGATGTCATCGAGTTCCGTGATGATGTCATAGAGATACATTGTGAGGTCATCGAGTTCCGTGATGATGTCATAGACTTACATTGTGATGTCATCGAGTTCCGTGATGATGTCATAGAGATCCATTGTGAGGTCATCGAGTTCCGTAATGATGTCATAGAGATACATTATGATGTCATCGAGTTCCGTGATGATGTTATAGAGATACATTGTGAGGTCATCGACTTACATTGTGAGGTCATCGAGTTCCGTGATGAAGTCATATAGATACATTGTAATGTCATCGAGTTCCGTGATGATGTCATAGTGTTACATTGTGAGGTCATCAAGTTCCGTGATGATGTCATAGAGATACATTGTGATGTCATCGAGTTCCGTGATGATGTCATGGAGATGCTTTGTGAGGTCATCTACTTACATTGTGAGGTCATCGAGTTCCGTGATGATGTCATAGACTTACATTGTGATGTCATCGAGTTCCGTGATGATGTCATAGAGATACATTGTGAGGTCATCGAGTTCCGTGATGATGTCATAGACTTACATTGTGACTTCATCCAGTTCCGTGATGATGTCATAGAGATACATTGTGAAGTCATCGAGTTCCGTGATGATGTCATAGTGTTACATTGTAAGGTCATCAAGTTCCGTGATGATGTCATAGACTTACATTGTGATGTCATCGAGTTTCGTGATGATGTCATAGAGATGCTTTATGAGGTCATCGACTTACATTGTGAGGTCATCGAGTTCCGTGATGATGTCATAGAGATACATTCTGAGGTCATCGAGTTCCGTGATGATGTCATAGAGATACATTGTGAGGTCATCGAGTTCCGTGATGATGTCATAGAGATACATTGTGAGGTCATCGAGTTCCGTGATGATGTCATAGACTTACATTGTGATGTCATCCAGTTCCGTGATGATGTCATAGAGATCCATTGTGAGGTCATCGAGTTCCGTGATGATGTCATAGTGTTACATTGTGAGGTCATCGAGTTCCGTGATGTAATAGAGATACATTGTGATGTCATTAAGTTCCGTGATGATGTCATAGAGATGCTTTGTGAGGTCATCGACTTACATTTTGAGGTCATCGAGTTCCGTGATGATGTCATAGTGTTACATTGTGAGGTCATCAAGTTCCCTGATGATGTCATAGAGATACATTGTGATGTCATCGAGTTCCGTGATGATCTCATAGAGATACATTGTGATGTCATCGAGTTCCGTGATGATGTCATAGAGATACATTGTGAGGTCATCGAGTTCCGTGATGATGTCATAGTGTTACATTGTGATGTCATCACGTTCCGTGATGATGTCATAAAGATACAATTTGATGTCATCGAGTTCCGTGATGATGTCATAGAGATACATTGTGAGGTCATCGAGTTCCGTGATGACGTCATAGACTTACATTGTGATGTCATCGAGTTCCGTGATGATGTCATAGAGATACATTGTGAGGTCATCGAGTTCCGTGATGATGTCATAGTGTTACATTGTGACGTCATCAAGTTCCGTGATGATGTCATAGAGATGCATTGTGAGGTCATCGACTTACATTGTGAGGTCATCGAGTTCCGTGATGATGTCATACATTGTGATGTCATTGAGTTCCGTGATGATGTCATAGAGATACATTGTGATGTCATCGAGTTCCGTGATGATGTCATAGAGATACATTGTGATGTTATTGAGTTCTGTGATGATGTCATAGAGATACATTGTGTTGTCATCGAGTTCCGTGATGATGTCATAGAGATACATTGTGAGGTCATCGAGTTCCGTGATGATGTCATAGACTTACATTGTGATGTCATCGAGTTCCGTGATGATGTCATAGAGATCCATTGTGAGGTCATCGAGTTCCGTGATGATGTCATAGAGATACATTATGATGTCATCGAGTTCCGTGATGATGTTATAGAGATACATTGTGAGGTCATCGAGTTCCGTGATGATGTCATAGAGATGCTTTGTGAGGTCATCGAC
The DNA here is from genome assembly GCF_031893055.1 of Leptodactylus fuscus. Classification (NCBI taxonomy): domain Eukaryota; kingdom Metazoa; phylum Chordata; class Amphibia; order Anura; family Leptodactylidae; genus Leptodactylus; species Leptodactylus fuscus. Next base: position 146,116,163 of record NC_134266.1, read on the forward strand.
TTACATTGTGAGGTTATCGAGTTCCGTGATGATGTCATATAGATACATTGTGATGTCATCGAGTTCCGTGATGATGTCATAGTGTTACATTGTGAGGTCATCAAGTTCCTTGATGATGTCATAGAGATTCATTGTGATGTCATCGAGTTCCGTGATGATCTCATAGAGATACATTGTGATGTCATTGAGTTCCGTGATGATGTCATAGAGATACATTGTGAGGTCATCGAGTTCCGTGATGATGTCATAGTGTTACATTGTGAGGTCATCGAGTTCCGTGATGATGTCATAGAGTTACATTGTGAGGTCATCGAGTTCCGTGATGATGTCATAGAGATACATTGTGAGGTCATCGAGTTCCGTGATGATGTCATAGACTTACATTGAGATGTCATCGAGTTCCGTGATGATGTCATAGAGATACATTGCGAGGTCATCGAGTTCCGTGATGATGTCATAGTGTTACATTGTGACGTCATCAAGTTCCGTGATGATGTCATAGAGATGCATTGTGAGGTCATCGACTTACATTGTGAGGTCATCGAGTTCTGTGATGATGTCATAGATACATTGTGATGTCATTGAGTTCCGTGATGATGTCATAGAGATACATTGTGAGGTCATCGAGTTCCGTGATGATGTCATAGACTTACGTTTTAATGTCATCGAGTTCCGTGATGATGTCATAGAGATACATTGTGAGGTCATCGAGTTCCGTGATGATGTCATGGAGATGCTTTGTGAGGTCATCGACTTACATTGTGAGGTCATCGAGTTCCGTGATGATGTCATAGACTTACATTGTGATGTCATCGAGTTCCGTGATGATGTCATAGAGATGCTTTGTGAGGTCATCGAGTTCCGTGATGATGTCATAGTGTTACATTGTGAGGTCATCAAGTTCCGTGATGATGTCATAGAGATACATTGTGATGTCATCGAGTTCCGTGATGATGTCATGGAGATGCTTTGTGAGGTCATCGACTTACATTGTGAGGTCATCGAGTTCCGTGATGATGTCATAGACTTACATTGTGATGTCATCGAGTTCCGTGATGATGTCATAGAGATACATTGTGAGGTCATCGAGTTCCGTGATGATGTCATAGACTTACATTGTGATTTCATCCAGTTCCGTGATGATGTCATAGAGATACATTGTGAAGTCATCGAGTTCCGTGATGATGTCATAGTGTTACATTGTAAGGTCATCAAGTTCCGTGATGATGTCATAGACATACATTGTGATGTCAAAATGTTACATTGTAAGGTCATCAAGTTCCGTGATGATGTCATAGACATACATTGTGATGTCATCGACTTACATTGTGATGTCATCGAGTTCCGTGATGATGTCATAGAGATACATTGTGAGGTCATCGAGTTCCGTGATGATGTCATAGACTTACATTGTGATTTCATCCAGTTCCGTGATGATGTCATAGAGATACATTGTGAAGTCATCGAGTTCCGTGATGATGTCATAGTGTTACATTGTGAGGTCATCGAGTTCCGTGATGATGTCATAGAGATGCTTTGTGAGGTCATCGACTTACATTGTGAGGTCATCGAGTTCCGTGATGATGTCATAGAGTTACATTGTGAGGTCATCGAGTTCCGTGATGATGTCATAGAGATACATTGTGAGGTCATCGAGTTCCGTGATGATGTCATAGAGATACATTGTGATGTCATCGAGTTCCGTGATGATCTCATAGAGATACATTGTGATGTCATCGAGTTTCGTGATGATGTCATAGAGATGCATTGTGAGGTCATCGACTTTCATTGTGATGTCATCGAGTTCCGTGATGATGTCATAGAGTTACATTGTGAGGTCATCGAGTTCTGTGATGATGTCATAGAGATACATTGTGAGGTCATCGAGTTCCGTGATGATGTCATAGAGATACATTGTGATGTCATCGAGTTCCGTGATGATGTCATAGAGATACATTGTGAGGTCATCGAGTTCCGTGATGATGTCATAGACTTACATTGTGATGTCATCGAGTTCCGTGATGATGTCATAGAGATCCATTGTGAGGTCATCGAGTTCCGTAATGATGTCATAGAGATACATTATGATGTCATCGAGTTCCGTGATGATGTTATAGAGATACATTGTGAGGTCATCGAGTTCCGTGATGATGTCATAGAGATGCTTTGTGAGGTCATCGACTTACATTGTGAGGTCATCGAGTTCCGTGATGAAGTCATATAGATACATTGTAATGTCATCGAGTTCCGTGATGATGTCATAGTGTTACATTGTGAGGTCATCAAGTTCCGTGATGATGTCATAGAGATACATTGTGATGTCATCGAGTTCCGTGATGATGTCATAGAGATACATTTTGAGGTCATCGAGTTCCGTGATTATGTCATAGTGTTACATTGTGATGTCATCAAGTTCCGTGATGATGTCATATAGATACATTTCGATGTCATCGAGTTCCGTGATGATGTCATAGAGATACATTGTGAGGTCATCAATTTCCGTGATGATGTCATAGAGATACATTGTGAGGTCATCGAGTTCCGTGATGATGTCATAGAGATACATTGTGATGTAATCGAGTTCCGTGATGATGTCATAGAGATACATTGTGAGGTCATCGAGCTCCGTGATGATGTCATAGAGATACATTGTGATGTCATCGAGTTCCGTGATGATGTCATAGAGATACATTGTGATGTCATCGAGTTTCGTGATTATGTCATAGAGATGCATTGTGAGGTCATCGACTTACATTGTGAGGTCATCGAGTTCCGTGATTATGTCTTACATTGTGATGTCATTGAGTTCCGTGATGATGTCATAGAGATACATTGTGATGTCATCGAGTTCCGTGATGATGTCATACATTGTGATGTCATTGAGTTCTGTGATGATGTCATAGAGATACATTGTGAGGTCATCGAGTTCCGTGTTGATGTCATAGACTTACATTGTGATGTCATCGAGTTCCGTGATGATGTCATAGAGATACATTGTGAGGTCATCGAGTTCCGTGATGATGTCATAGACTTACATTGTGATGTCATCGAGTTCCGTGATGATGTCATAGAGATCCATTGTGAGGTCATCGAGTTCCGTAATGATGTCATAGAGATACATTATGATGTCATCGAGTTCCGTGATGATGTTATAGAGATACATTGTGAGGTCATCGAGTTCCGTGATGATGTCATAGAGATGCTTTGTGAGGTCATCGACTTACATTGTGAGGTCATCGAGTTCCGTGATGAAGTCATATAGATACATTGTAATGTCATCGAGTTCCGTGATGATGTCATAGTGTTACATTGTGAGGTCATCAAGTTCCGTGATGATGTCATAGAGATACATTGTGATGTCATCGAGTTCCGTGATGATGTCATAGAGATACATTTTGAGGTCATCGAGTTCCGTGATTATGTCATAGTGTTACATTGTGATGTCATCAAGTTCCGTGATGATGTCATATAGATACATTTCGATGTCATCGAGTTCCGTGATGATGTCATAGAGATACATTGTGAGGTCATCAAGTTCCGTGATGATGTCATAGAGATACATTGTGAGGTCATCGAGTTCCGTGATGATGTCATAGAGATACATTGTGATGTCATCGAGTTCCGTGATGATGTCATAGAGATACATTGTGAGGTCATCGAGCTCCGTGATGATGTCATAGAGATACATTGTGATGTCATCGAGTTCCGTGATGATGTCATAGAGATACATTGTGATGTCATCGAGTTTCGTGATTATGTCATAGAGATGCATTGTGAGGTCATCGACTTACATTGTGAGGTCATCGAGTTCCGTGATTATGTCTTACATTGTGATGTCATTGAGTTCCGTGATGATGTCATAGAGATACATTGTGATGTTATCGAGTTCCGTGATGATGTCATACATTGTGATGTCATTGAGTTCTGTGATGATGTCATAGAGATACATTGTGAGGTCATCGAGTTCCGGGATGATGTCATAGAGATGCTTTGTGAGGTCATCGAGTTCCGTGATGATGTCATAGTGTTACATTGTGAGGTCATCAAGTTCCGTGATGATGTCATAGAGATACATTGTGATGTCATCGAGTTCCGTGATGATGTCATGGAGATGCTTTGTGAGGTCATCGACTTACATTGTGAGGTCATCGAGTTCCGTGATGATGTCATAGACTTACATTGTGATGTCATCGAGTTCCGTGATGATGTCATAGAGATACATTGTGAGGTCATCGAGTTCCGTGATGATGTCATAGACTTACATTGTGATTTCATCCAGTTCCGTGATGATGTCATAGAGATACATTGTGAAGTCATCGAGTTCCGTGATGATGTCATAGTGTTACATTGTAAGGTCATCAAGTTCCGTGATGATGTCATAGACATACATTGTGATGTCATCGAGTTCCGTGATGATGTCATAGAGATGCTTTGTGAGGTCATCGACTTACATTGTGAGGTCATCGAGTTCCGTGATGATGTCATAGAGATACATTGTGAGGTTATCGAGTTCCGTGATGATGTCATAGAGATACATTGTGAGGTCATCGAGTTCCGTGATGATGTCATAGAGATACATTGTGAGGTCATCGAGTTCCGTGATGATGTCATAGACTTACATTGTGATGTCATCCAGTTCCGTGATGATGTCATAGAGATCCATTGTGAGGTCATTGAGTTCCGTGATGATGTCATAGTGTTACATTGTGAGGTCATCGAGTTCCGTGATGTAATAGAGATACATTGTGATGTCATTAAGTTCCGTGATGATGTCATAGAGATGCTTTGTGAGGTCATCGACTTACATTGTGAGGTCATCGAGTTCCGTGATGATGTCATAGTGTTACATTGTGAGGTCATCAAGTTCCCTGATGATGTCATAGAGATACATTGTGATGTCATCGAGTTCCGTGATGATCTCATAGAGATACATTGTGATGTCATCGAGTTCCGTGATGATGTCATAGAGATACATTGTGAGGTCATCGAGTTCCGTGATGATGTCATAGTGTTACATTGTGATGTCATCACGTTCCGTGATGATGTCATAAAGATACATTTTGATGTCATCGAGTTCCGTGATGATGTCATAGAGATACATTTTGAGGTCATCGAGTTCCGTGATGACGTCATAGACTTATATTGTGATGTCATCGAGTTCCGTGATGATGTCATAGAGATACATTGTGAGGTCATCGAGTTCCGTGATGATGTCATAGTGTTACATTGTGACGTCATCAAGTTCCGTGATGATGTCATAGAGATGCATTGTGAGGTCATCGACTTACATTGTGAGGTCATCGAGTTCCGTGATGATGTCATACATTGTGATGTCATTGAGTTCCGTGATGATGTCATAGAGATACATTGTGATGTCATCGAGTTCCGTGATGATGTCATAGAGATACATTGTGATGTTATTGAGTTCTGTGATGATGTCATAGAGATACATTGTGATGTCATCGAGTTCCGTGATGATGTCATAGAGATACATTGTGAGGTCATCGAGTTCCGTGATGATGTCATAGACTTACATTGTGATGTCATCGAGTTCCGTGATGATGTCATAGAGATCCATTGTGAGGTCATCGAGTTCCGTGATGATGTCATAGAGATACATTATGATGTCATCGAGTTCCGTGATGATGTTATAGAGATACATTGTGAGGTCATCGAGTTCCGTGATGATGTCATAGAGATGCTTTGTGAGGTCATCGACTTACATTGTGAGGTTATCGAGTTCCGTGATCATGTCATATAGATACATTGTGATGTCATCGAGTTCCGTGATGATGTCATAGTGTTACATTGTGAGGTCATCAAGTTCCGTGATGATGTCATAGAGATTCATTGTGATGTCATCGAGTTCCGTGATGATCTCATAGAGATACATTGTGATGTCATTGAGTTCCGTGATGATGTCATAGAGATACATTGTGAGGTCATCGAGTTCCGTGATGATGTCATAGTGTTACATTGTGAGGTCATCGAGTTCCGTGATGATGTCATAGAGTTACATTGTGAGGTCATCGAGTTCCGTGATGATGTCATAGAGATACATTGTGAGGTCATCGAGTTCCGTGATGATGCCATAGACTTAAATTGAGATGTCATCGAGTTCCGTGATGATGTCATAGAGATACATTGCGAGGTCATAGAGTTCCGTGATGATGTCATAGTGTTACATTGTGACGTCATCAAGTTCCGTGATGATGTCATAGAGATGCATTGTGAGGTCATCGACTTACATTGTGAGGTCATCGAGTTCTGTGATGATGTCATAGATACATTGTGATGTCATTGAGTTCCGTGATGATGTCATAGAGATACATTGTGAGGTCATCGAGTTCCGTGATGATGTCATAGACTTACGTTTTAATGTCATCGAGTTCCGTGATGATGTCATAGAGATACATTGTGAGGTCATCGAGTTCCGTGATGATGTCATGGAGATGCTTTGTGAGGTCATCGACTTACATTGTGAGGTCATCGAGTTCCGTGATGATGTCATAGACTTACATTGTGATGTCATCGAGTTCCGTGATGATGTCATAGAGATGCTTTGTGAGGTCATCGAGTTCCGTGATGATGTCATAGTGTTACATTGTGAGGTCATCAAGTTCCGTGATGATGTCATAGAGATTCATTGTGATGTCATCGAGTTCCGTGATGATGTCATGGAGATGCTTTGTGAGGTCATCGACTTACATTGTGAGGTCATCGAGTTCCGTGATGATGTCATAGACTTACATTGTGATGTCATCGAGTTCCGTGATGATGTCATAGAGATACATTGTGAGGTCATCGAGTTCCGTGATGATGTCATAGACTTACATTGTGATTTCATCCAGTTCCGTGATGATGTCATAGAGATACATTGTGAAGTCATCGAGTTCCGTGATGATGTCATAGTGTTACATTGTGAGGTCATCAAGTTCCGTGATGATGTCATAGACATACATTGTGATATCATAGTGTTACATTGTAAGGTCATCAAGTTCCGTGATGATGTCATAGACATACATTGTGATGTCATCGACTTACATTGTGATGTCATCGAGTTCCATGATGATGTCATAGAGATACATTGTGATGTCATTGAGTTCCGTGATGATGTCATAGAGATTCATTGTGATGTCATCGAGTTCCGTGATGATCTCATAGAGATACATTGTGATGTCATTGAGTTCCGTGATGATGTCATAGAGATACATTGTGAGGTCATCGAGTTCCGTGATGATGTCATAGTGTTACATTGTGATGTCATCAAGTTCCGTGATGATGTCATATAGATACATTTTGATGTCATCGAGTTCCCTGATGATGTCATACAGATACATTGTGAGGTCATCGAGTTCCATGATGATGTCATAGACTTACATTGAGAGGTCATCGAGTTCCGTGATGATGTCATAGACTTACATTGAGATGTCATCGAGTTCCGTGATGATGTCATAGAGATGCATTGTGAGGTCATCGACTTACATTGTGAGGTCATCGAGTTCTGTGATGATGTCATAGATACATTGTGATGTCATTGAGTTCCGTGATGATGTCA